>NC_064930.1:16652927-16655427 GCF_023897955.1 Schistocerca gregaria | reverse complement strand
ATAGCAAGTTTCAGTTTCATCGGAAAAACACCTTCTAAAAAGTACACAATTTATTAGATGGATTAATGGTATGGCTAATTTACCCTTGCATTTTTTAGCAGAAAAGGAGAAAATTTATCCCATCCAACTGAACTTGTATTTTTTAGGTTGTCAATTAGCTATGTTACGTCGTTGATGGTTACTGTAGGTAGCTTACAAATGTCCTGTTTCTTTTCCTTGTTATATTTAATCTGCCTCACCTGTTCCACCCAAGTATCATATTCAATAGCATCTGAAAGTAATCATTAAATATATTACTAACTATGTAAGGATCAGAAAAATTATCATTATGTGTATTTAATTCTATATTATTAATTTTAGTTTGTGAATCAGTGTTCCTCATATCATTAACTACTGCCCATTTTTTATAATCTTCTTTATATGAATGGAGACTGATTTTTCTGTGTGTGTTATACATATACACCATTCCTTCTTTGAGTCATTTCGTTTTTTCATCTAGTACTACACGTTTGACTACTGCAGCTTTATTTTTATTTACATCGATCTTCTTCGCCAGGATAGTAATATCAACATGTCTAGTTAAACATTTTACAAATACTTCCTAATTGCTATCAACACCACTTTCCCTATAAACTGATTGTTGACCCAAAGTTTTCTTTAGCAAGATGCTGTTATACTCAGAGAGTAATATTCTTTTCTCATATTTTTCGTTTTGTTTGAGTTTATTAAGACAACCAATCACTAATAACTGTCCTAGATGATTTGATGTGTGCCCGTTTACAGTTTAGTTTAGTTTAGTTTAGTTTAGTTTAGTTTAGTCTAGTCTAGTCTTGTCTAGTCTAGTCTAGTCTAGTCTAGTCTTGTCTTGTCTAGTCTAGTCTAATCTAGTCTACTCTAAACTAGTTTAGTCTAGTTTAGTTTATGTTAGTTTAGGTTAAGTTAGTTTAGGTTAGGTTAGGTTAGGTTAGGTAAGGTTAGATAAGGTTAGGTTAGGTTATTTTAGTATAGGATAGGTTAGGTTAGGTTAGGTTGGGTTAGGTCAGGTTAGGTCAGTTCAGGTTAGGTTATGTCAGGTTAGGTCAAGCTAGGTCAGGTTAGGTCAGGTTATGTCAGGTTAGGCTAGGTTAGGCTAGGTTAGGTTAGATTAGGTTAGGTTAGGTTAGATTAGGTTAGGTTAGGTTTCATTAGGTCAGGTCAGATTAGGTTAGGTTAGGTCAAGTTAGGTCATGTTTGGTCACGTTAAGTCAGGTTATGTCAGGTGAGGAAAAGTTAGGTTAGATTAGATTAAGTTAGGTTAGGTTAGGCTAGGTTAGGTTAGGTTATGTTGGGTTAGGTTAGGTTAGATTAGCTTAGGTTATGATAGGTTAGGTTAGGATAATTTAGGTTAGGTTAGGTTAGTTTAGGTTAGGTTAGGTTAGGTTAGGTTAGGTCAGGTTAGGTTAGGTTATGATAGGTTAGGTTAGGATAGCTTAGGTTAGGTTAGGTTAGGCTAGGTTAGATTTGGTCAGGTTAGTTAAGATTAAGTTAGGTTAGTTTAGGCTAGGTCAGTTCTGGTCTGGTTAGGTTAGGTTACGTTGGGTTTGGTTGGGTGAGGGTAGGTCAAGTCAGGTCAGGTTAGGTTACATCAGGTCAGGTTAGGTTAGGTTAAGATAGATTAGGTTAGGTTAGGTTAGGACAGGTCAGGTCCGGTCAGGTTAGGTTATGTTAGGGTAGGTTTGGTTAGGTGAGGTTAGGTCAGGTCAGGTCAGGTTAGGTTAGGTCAGGTCAGGTTAGGTTAGGTTTGGACATCAGACAGTGTACAAACTGTAATGCTGCAGATGTGATGCTCCGGCCACTTTTAAAGCCGTGTTGGAAATCTCCTACTGAGTTATTCGTATTCTAGTGCTCGATTAAAATTTCTAGATTTATTTTTTTAATTATATTACCAACCACTGAGGTTAAGGCAACTGGTGTTTAGTTCTGTGGCTGTTTTCTTTCTTCTTTTTGATATAAAGGTTTAACTATAGCAAGTTTCAGTTTCATCGGAAAAACACCTTCTGCAAGTACACAATTTATTAGATGGACTAAAGGTATGACTAACTCACCCTTGCATTTTTTAGTAGAAAAGGAGAAAATTTATCGCATCCAGCTGAACTTTTATTTTTTAGGCTGTCAATTATCTATGTTACGTCGTTGATGGTTACTGTAGGTAGCTTACAAGCGTCCCGGTTCTTTTCCTTGTTATATTTAATCTGCCTCTCCTGTTCCACGCAAGTATCATATTCAATAGCATCTATAAAGTAATTATTATATATTACTAACTATGTAAGGATCAGAAAAATTATCATTATGTATATTTAACTCCATATTATTAATTTTAGTTTTTGAATCAGTGTTCCTCATATCATTAACTACTGCCCATTTTTTATAATCCTCATTATATGAATAGAGACTGTTTTTTCTGTGTAGGTTATACATAAACACCATTCCTTCTTTGAGTCATTTCTTTTTTTCATCTAGT
>NC_064930.1:16632927-16650427 GCF_023897955.1 Schistocerca gregaria | reverse complement strand
ACGCAAGTATCATATTCAATAGCATCTGAAAGTAATCATTAAATATATTACTAACTATGTAAGGATCAGAAAAATTATCATTATGTGTATTTAATTCTATATTATTAATTTTAGTTTGTGAATCAGTGTTCCTCATATCATTAACTACTGCCCATTTTTTATAATCTTCTTTATATGAATGGAGACTGATTTTTCTGTGTATGTTATACATATACACCATTCCTTCTTTGATTCATTTCGTTTTTTCATCTTGTACTACACGTTTGACTACTGCAGCTTTATTTTTATTTACATCGATCTTCTTCGCCAGGATAGTAATATCAACATGTCTAGTTAAACATTTTACAAATACTTCCTAATTGCTATCAACACCACTTTCCCTATAAACTGATTGTTGACCCAAAGTTTTCTTTAGCAAGATGCTGTTATACTCAGAGAGTAATATTCTTTTCTCATATTTTTCGTTTTGTTTGAGTTTATTAAGACAACCAATCACTAATAACTGTCCTAGATGATTTGATGTGTGCCCGTTTACAGTTTAGTTTAGTTTAGTTTAGTTTAGTTTAGTTTAGTTTAGTCTAGTCTAGTCTTGACTAGTCTAGTCTAGTCTAGTCTAGTCTTGTCTTGTCTAGTCTAGTCTAATCTAGTCTACTCTAAACTAGTCTAGTCTAGTTTAGTTTATGTTAGGTTAGGTTAAGTTAGTTTAGGTTAGGTTAGGTTAGGTTAGGTAAGGTTAGATAAGGTTAGGTTAGGTTATTTTAGTATAGGATAGGTTAGGTTAGGTTAGGTTGGGTTAGGTCAGGTTAGGTCAGTTCAGGTTAGGTTATGTCAGGTTAGGTCAAGTTAGGTCAGGTTAGGTCAGGTTATGTCAGGTTAGGCTAGGTTAGGCTAGGTTAGGTTAGATTAGGTTAGGTTAGGTTAGATTAGGTTAGGTTAGGTTTCATTAGGACAGGTCAGATTAGGTTAGGTTAGGTCAAGTTAGGTCATGTTTGGTCACGTTAAGTCAGGTTATGTCAGGTGAGGCTAAGTTAGGTTAGATTAGATTAAGTTAGGTTAGGTTAGGCTAGGTTAGGTTAGGTTAGGTTGGGTTAGGTTAGGTTAGATTAGGTTAGGTTATGATAGGTTAGGTTAGGATAATTTAGGTTAGGTTAGGTTAGGTTAGTTTAGGTTAGGTTAGGTTAGGTTAGGTTAGGTTAGGTCAGGTTAGGTTAGGTTATGATAGGTTAGGTTAGGATAGCTTAGGTTAGGTTAGGTTAGGCTAGGTTAGATTTGGTCAGGTTAGTTAAGATTAAGTTAGGTTAGTTTAGGCTAGGTCAGTTCTGGTCTGGTTAGGTTAGGTTACGTTGGGTTTGGTTGGGTGAGGGTAGGTCAAGTCAGGTCAGGTTAGGTTACGTCAGGTCAGGTTAGGTTAGGTTAAGATAGATTAGGTTAGGTTAGGTTAGGATAGGTCAGGTCCGGTCAGGTTAGGTTATGTTAGGGTAGGTTTGGTTAGGTGAGGTTAGGTCAGGTCAGGTCAGGTTAGGTTAGGTCAGGTCAGGTTAGGTTAGGTTAGGTTAGGTAAGGTTAGGTTAGGTTGGGTTAGGTTAGGTTAGGTTAGGTTAGGTTAGGTTAGGTTAGGTTAGGTTGGGTTAGGTTAGGTTAGGTTAGGTTAGGTTAGGTTAGGTTAGGTTAGGTTAGGTTAGGTTAGGTTAGGTTAGGTTAGGTTAGGTTAGGTTAGGTTAGGTTAGGTTAGGTTAGGTTAGCTTAGGTTAGATAAGGTTAGGTGAGGTGAGGTTAGGTGAGGTGAGGTTAGGTTAGGTTAGGTTAGGTTAGGTTAGGTTAGGTTGAGTTAGGTTAGGTTAGGTTAGGTTAGGTTAGGTTAGGTTAGGTTAGGTTGGGTTGGGTTGGGTTGGGTTGGGTTGGGTTGGGTTGGGTTGGGTTGGGTTGGGTTGGGTTGGGTTGGGTTGGTTTGGGTTGGGTTGGGTTGGGTTGGGTTGGGTTGGGTTGGGTTGGGTTGGGTTGGGTTGGGTTGGCTTGGGTTAGGTTGGGTTAGGTTCGGTTAGGTTGGGTTAGGTTACGTTAGGTTAGGTTAGGTTAGGTTAGGGTAGGTTAGGTTAGGTTAGGTTAGGTTAGGTTAGGTTAGGTTAGGTTAGGTTAGGTTAGGTTAGGTTTAGGTTAGGTTTAGGTTAGGTTAGGTTAGGTTAGGTTAGGTTAGGTTAGGTTAGGTTAGGTTAGGTTAGGTTAGGTTAGGTTAGGTTAGGTTAGGTTAGGTTAGGTTTAGGTTAGGTTAGGTTAGGTTAGGTTATGTTAGGTTAGGTCATCAGTCTGTGTACAAACAGTACTGCTGCAGATGTGATGCTCTGGCAACTGGTCTTTAGTTATGTGGCTGTTTTCTTTCCTTTTTTTGATATAAAGATTTAACTATAGCAAGTTTCAGTTTCATCGGAAAAACACCTTCTAAAAAGTACACAATTTATTAGATGGATTAATGGTATGGCTAATTTACCCTTGCATTTTTTAGCAGAAAAGGAGAAAATTTATCCCATCCAACTGAACTTTTATTTTTTAGGCTGTCAATTATCTATGTTACGTCGTTGATGGTTACTGTAGGTAGCTTGCAAATGTCCTGTTTCTTTTCCTTGTTATATTTAATCTGCCTCACCTGTTCCACGCAAGTATCATATTCAATAGCATCTGAAAGTAATCATTAAATATATTACTAACTATGTAAGGATCAGAAAAATTATCATTATGTGTATTTAATTCTATATTATTAATTTTAGTTTGTGTATCAGTGTTCCTCATATCATTAACTACTGCCCATTTTTTATAATCTTCTTTATATGAATGGAGACTGATTTTTCTGTGTATGTTATACATATACACCATTCCTTCTTTGATTCATTTCGTTTTTTCATCTTGTACTACACGTTTGACTACTGCAGCTTTATTTTTTTTATATCGATCTTCTTCGCCAGGATAGTAATATCAACATGTCTAGTTACACATTTTACAAATACTTCCTAATTGCTATCAACACCACTTTCCCTATAAACTGATTGTTGACCCAAAGTTTTCTTTAGCAAGATGCTGTTATACTCAGAGAGTAATATTCTTTTCTCATATTTTTCGTTTTGTTTGAGTTTATTAAGACAACCAATCACTAATAACTGTCCTAGATGATTTGATGTGTGCCCGTTTACAGTTTAGTTTAGTTTAGTTTAGTTTAGTTTAGTTTAGTTTAGTCTAGTCTAGTCTTGACTAGTCTAGTCTAGTCTAGTCTAGTCTTGTCTTGTCTAGTCTAGTCTAATCTAGTCTACTCTAAACTAGTCTAGTCTAGTTTAGTTTATGTTAGGTTAGGTTAAGTTAGTTTAGGTTAGGTTAGGTTAGGTTAGGTAAGGTTAGATAAGGTTAGGTTAGGTTATTTTAGTATAGGATAGGTTAGGTTAGGTTAGGTTGGGTTAGGTCAGGTTAGGTCAGTTCAGGTTAGGTTATGTCAGGTTAGGTCAAGTTAGGTCAGGTTAGGTCAGGTTATGTCAGGTTAGGCTAGGTTAGGCTAGGTTAGGTTAGATTAGGTTAGGTTAGGTTAGATTAGGTTAGGTTAGGTTTCATTAGGACAGGTCAGATTAGGTTAGGTTAGGTCAAGTTAGGTCATGTTTGGTCACGTTAAGTCAGGTTATGTCAGGTGAGGCTAAGTTAGGTTAGATTAGATTAAGTTAGGTTAGGTTAGGCTAGGTTAGGTTAGGTTAGGTTGGGTTAGGTTAGGTTAGATTAGGTTAGGTTATGATAGGTTAGGTTAGGATAATTTAGGTTAGGTTAGGTTAGGTTAGTTTAGGTTAGGTTAGGTTAGGTTAGGTTAGGTTAGGTCAGGTTAGGTTAGGTTATGATAGGTTAGGTTATGATAGCTTAGGTTAGGTTAGGTTAGGCTAGGTTAGATTTGGTCAGGTTAGTTAAGATTAAGTTAGGTTAGTTTAGGCTAGGTCAGTTCTGGTCTGGTTAGGTTAGGTTACGTTGGGTTTGGTTGGGTGAGGGTAGGTCAAGTCAGGTCAGGTTAGGTTACGTCAGGTCAGGTTAGGTTAGGTTAAGATAGATTAGGTTAGGTTAGGTTAGGATAGGTCAGGTCCGGTCAGGTTAGGTTATGTTAGGGTAGGTTTGGTTAGGTGAGGTTAGGTCAGGTCAGGTCAGGTTAGGTTAGGTCAGGTCAGGTTAGGTTAGGCTTGGACATCAGACAGTGTACAAACTGTAATGCTGCAGATGTGATGCTCCGGCCACTTTTAAAGCCGTGTTGGAAATCTCCTACTGAGTTATTCGTATTCTAGTGCTCGATTAAAATTTCTAGATTTATTTTTTTAATTATATTACCAACCACTGAGGTTAAGGCGACTGGTCTTTAGTTCTGTGGCTGTTTTCTTTCCTCTTTTTGATATAAAGGTTTAACTATAGCAAGTTTCAGTTTCATCGGAAAAACACCTTCTGCAAGTACACAATTTATTAGATGGGCTAAAGGTATGTCTAACTCACCCTTGCATTTTTTAGTAGAAAAGGAGAAAATTTATCGCATCCAGCTGAACTTTTTTTTTTAGGCTGTCAATTATCTATGTTACGTCGTTGATGGTTACTGTAGACAGCTTACAAGCGTCCCGGTTCTTTTCCTTGTTATATTTAATCTGCCTCTCCTGTTCCACGCAAGTATCATATTCAATAGCATCTATAAAGTAATTATTATATATTACTAACTATGTAAGGATCAGAAAAATTATCATTATGTATATTTAACTCCATATTATTAATTTTAGTTTATGAATCAGTGTTCCTCATATCATTAACTACAGCCCATTTTTTATAATCCTCATTATATGAATAGAGACTGTTTTTTCTGTGTAGGTTATACATAAACACCATTCTTTCTTTGAGTCATTTCTTTTTTTCATCTAGTATTACACGTTTGACTACTGCAGGTTTATTTTTATTTTCATCGATCTTCTTTGCCAGGATAGTAATATCAATATGTCTAGTTAAAAATTTTACAAATACTTCCTAATTTCTATCAAATCCACTTTCGCTATAAACTAATTGTTGAATCTAAGTTTTTTTAACAAGATGCTGTTGTACTCAGAAAATAATCTTCTTTTCTCATATTTTATGTTTGTTTGAGTTGATTAAGAACACCAATCACTAATAACTGTTCTAGATGATCAGATATGTGCCCATTTACGGTTTGCTTTAGGTTAGGTTAGGTTAGGTTAGGTTAGGTTAGGTTAGGTTAGGTTAGGTTAGGTTAGGTTAGGTTAGGTTAGGTTAGGTTAGGTTAGGTTAGGTTAGGTTAGGTTAGGTTAGGTTAGGTTAGGTTAGGTTAGGTTAGGTTAGGTTAGGTTAGGTTAGGTTAGGTTAGGTTAGGTTAGGTTAGGTTAGGTTAGGTTAGGTTAGGTTAGGTTAGGTTAGGTTAGGTTAGGTTAGGTTAGGTTAGGTTAGGTTAGGTTAGGTTAGGTTAGGTTAGGTTAGGTTAGGTTAGGTTAGGTTAGGTTAGGTTAGGTTAGGTTAGGTTAGGTTAGGTTAGGTTAGGTTAGGTTAGGTTAGGTTAGGTTAGGTTAGGTTAGGTTAGGTTAGGTTAGGTTAGGTTAGGTTAGGTTAGGTTAGGTTAGGTTAGGTTAGGTTAGGTTAGGTTAGGTTAGGTTAGGTTAGGTTAGGTTAGGTTAGGTTAGGTTAGGTTAGGTTAGGTTAGGTTAGGTTAGGTTAGGTTAGGTTAGGTTAGGTTAGGTTAGGTTAGGTTAGGTTAGGTTAGGTTAGGTTAGGTTAGGTTAGGTTAGGTTAGGTTAGGTTAGGTTAGGTTAGGTTAGGTTAGGTTAGGTTAGGTTAGGTTAGGTTAGGTTAGGTTAGGTTAGGTTAGGTTAGGTTAGGTTAGGTTAGGTTAGGTTAGGTTAGGTTAGGTTAGGTTAGGTTAGGTTAGGTTAGGTTAGGTTAGGTTAGGTTAGGTTAGGTTAGGTTAGGTTAGGTTAGGTTAGGTTAGGTTAGGTTAGGTTAGGTTAGGTTAGGTTAGATTAGGTGAGGTGAGGTGAGGTGAGGTGAGGTTAGGTGAGGTGAGGTTAGGTTAGGTTAGGTTAGGTTAGGTTAGGTTAGGTTAGGTTAGGTTAGGTTAGGTTAGGTTAGGTTAGGTTAGGTTAGGTTAGGTTAGGTTAGGTTAGTATAGGTTAGGTTAGGTTAGGTTAGGTTAGGTTAGGTTAGGTTAGGTTAGGTTAGGTTAGTTTAGGTTAGGTTAGGTTAGGTTAGGTTAGCTTAGGTTAGGTTAGGTTAGGTGAGGTGAGGTTAGGTGAGGTGAGGTTAGGTTAGGTTAGGTTAGGTTAGGTTAGGTTAGGTTAGGTTAGGTTAGGTTAGGTTAGGTTAGGTTAGGTTAGGTTAGGTTAGGTTGGGTAGGGTTGGGTTGGGTTGGGTTGGGTTGGGTTGGGTTGGGTTGGGTTGGGTTGGGTTGGGTTGGGTTGGGTTGGGTTGGGTTGGTTTGGGTTGGGTTGGGTTGGGTTGGGTTGGGTTGGGTTGGGTTGGGTTGGGTTGGGTTGGGTTGGGTAGGGTTGGGTTGGGTTAGGTTGGGTTAGGTTGGGTTAGGTTGGGTTAGGTTGGGTTAGGTTAGGTTAGGTTAGGTTAGGTTAGGTTAGGTTAGGTTAGGGTAGGTTAGGTTAGGTTAGGTTAGGTTAGGTTAGGTTAGGTTAGGTTTAGGTTAGGTTTAGGTTAGGTTTAGGTTAGGTTAGGTTAGGTTAGGTTAGGTTAGGTTAGGTTAGGTTAGGTTAGGTTAGGTTAGGTTAGGTTAGGTTAGGTTAGGTTAGGTTTAGGTTAGGTTAGGTTAGGTTAGGTTATGTTAGGTTAGGTCATCAGTCTGTGTACAAACAGTACTGCTGCAGATGTGATGCTCTGGCAACTGGTCTTTAGTTATGTGGCTGTTTTCTTTCCTTTTTTTGATATAAAGATTTAACTATAGCAAGTTTCAGTTTCATCGGAAAAACACCTTCTAAAAAGTACACAATTTATTAGATGGATTAATGGTATGGCTAATTTACCCTTGCATTTTTTAGCAGAAAAGGAGAAAATTTATCCCATCCAACTGAACTTTTATTTTTTAGGCTGTCAATTATCTATGTTACGTCGTTGATGGTTACTGTAGGTAGCTTACAAATGTCCTGTTTCTTTTCCTTGTTATATTTAATCTGCCTCACCTGTTCCACGCAAGTATCATATTCAATAGCATCTGAAAGTAATCATTAAATATATTACTAACTATGTAAGGATCAGAAAAATTATCATTATGTGTATTTAATTTTATATTATTATTATTTAGTTTGTGAATCAGTGTTCCTCATATCATTAACTACTGCCCATTTTTTATAATCTTCTTTATATGAATGGAGACTGATTTTTCTGTGTATGTTATACATATACACCATTCCTTCTTTGATTCATTTCGTTTTTTCATCTTGTACTACACGTTTGACTACTGCAGCTTTATTTTTATTTACATCGATCTTCTTCGCCAGGATAGTAATATCAACATGTCTAGTTACACATTTTACAAATACTTCCTAATTGCTATCAACACCACTTTCCCTATAAACTGATTGTTGACCCAAAGTTTTCTTTAGCAAGATGCTGTTATACTCAGAGAGTAATATTCTTTTCTCATATTTTTCTTTTTGTTTGAGTTTATTAAGACAACCAATCACTAATAACTGTCCTAGATGATTTGATGTGTGCCCGTTTACAGTTTAGTTTAGTTTAGTTTAGTTTAGTTTAGTTTAGTCTAGTCTAGTCTTGTCTAGTCTAGTCTAGTCTAGTCTAGTCTTGTCTTGTCTAGTCTAGTCTAATCTAGTCTACTCTAAACTAGTCTAGTCTAGTTTAGTTTATGTTAGGTTAGGTTAAGTTAGTTTAGGTTAGGTTAGGTTAGGTTAGGTAAGGTTAGATAAGGTTAGGTTAGGTTATTTTAGTATAGGATAGGTTAGGTTAGGTTAGGTTGGGTTAGGTCAGGTTAGGTCAGTTCAGGTTAGGTTATGTCAGGTTAGGTCAAGTTAGGTCAGGTTAGGTCAGGTTATGTCAGGTTACGCTAGGTTAGGCTAGGTTAGGTTAGATTAGGTTAGGTTAGGTTAGATTAGGTTAGGTTAGGTTTCATTAGGACAGGTCAGATTAGGTTAGGTTAGGTCAAGTTAGGTCATGTTTGGTCACGTTAAGTCAGGTTATGTCAGGTGAGGCAAAGTTAGGATAGATTAGATTAAGTTAGGTTAGGTTAGGCTAGGTTAGGTTAGGTTAGGTTGGGTTAGGTTAGGTTAGATTAGGTTAGGTTATGATAGGTTAGGTTAGGATAATTTAGGTTAGGTTAGGTTAGGTTAGTTTAGGTTAGGTTAGGTTAGGTTAGGTTAGGTTAGGTCAGGTTAGGTTAGGTTATGATAGGTTACGTTAGGATAGCTTAGGTTAGGTTAGGTTAGGCTATGTTAGATTTGGTCAGGTTAGTTAAGATTAAGTTAGGTTAGTTTAGGCTAGGTCAGTTCTGGTCTGGTTAGGTTAGGTTACGTTGGGTTTGGTTGGGTGAGGGTAGGTCAAGTCAGGTCAGGTTAGGTTACGTCAGGTCAGGTTAGGTTAGGTTAAGATAGATTAGGTTAGGTTAGGTTAGGATAGGTCAGGTCCGGTCAGGTTAGGTTATGTTAGGGTAGGTTTGGTTAGGTGAGGTTAGGTCAGGTCAGGTCAGGTTAGGTTAGGTCAGGTCAGGTTAGGTTAGGCTTGGACATCAGACAGTGTACAAACTGTAATGCTGCAGATGTGATGCTCCGGCCACTTTTAAAGCCGTGTTGGAAATCTCCTACTGAGTTATTCGTATTCTAGTGCTCGATTAAAATTTCTAGATTTATTTTTTTAATTATATTACCAACCACTGAGGTTAAGGCAACTGGTCTTTAGTTCTGTGGCTGTTTTCTTTCCTCTTTTTGATATAAAGGTTTAACTATAGCAAGTTTCAGTTTCATCGGAAAAACACCTTCTGCAAGTACACAATTTATTAGATGGACTAAAGGTATGTCTAACTCACCCTTGCATTTTTTAGTAGAAAAGGAGAAAATTTATCGCATCCAGCTGAACTTTTATTTTTTAGGCTGTCAATTATCTATGTTACGTCGTTGATGGTTACTGTAGGTAGCTTACAAGCGTCCCGGTTCTTTTCCTTGTTATATTTAATCTGCCTCTCCTGTTCCACGCAAGTATCATATTCAATAGCATCTATAAAGTAATTATTATATATTACTAACTATGTAAGGATCAGAAAAATTATCATTATGTATATTTAACTCCATATTATTAATTTTAGTTTATGAATCAGTGTTCCTCATATCATTAACTACAGCCCATTTTTTATAATCCTCATTATATGAATAGAGACTGTTTTTTCTGTGTAGGTTATACATAAACACCATTCCTTCTTTGAGTCATTTCTTTTTTTCATCTAGTATTACACGTTTGACTACTGCAGGTTTATTTTTATTTTCATCGATCTTCTTTGCCAGGATGGTAATATCAATATGTCTAGTTAAAAATTTTACAAATACTTCCTAATTTCTATCAAATCCACTTTCGCTATAAACTAATTGTTGAATCTAAGTTTTTTTAACAAGATGCTGTTGTACTCAGAAAATAATCTTCTTTTCTCATATTTTATGTTTGTTTGAGTTGATTAAGAACACCAATCACTAATAACTGTTCTAGATGATCAGATATGTGCCCATTTACGGTTTGCTTTAGGTTAGGTTAGGTTAGGTTAGGTTAGGTTAGGTTAGGTTAGGTTAGGTTAGGTTAGGTTAGGTTAGGTTAGGTTAGGTTAGGTTAGGTTAGGTTAGGTTAGGTTAGGTTAGGTTAGGTTAGGTTAGGTTAGGTTAGGTTAGGTTAGGTTAGGTTAGGTTAGGTTAGGTTAGGTTAGGTTAGGTTAGGTTAGGTTAGGTTAGGTTAGGTTAGGTTAGGTTAGGTTAGGTTAGGTTAGGTTAGGTTAGGTTAGGTTAGGTTAGGTTAGGTTAGGTTAGGTTAGGTTAGGTTAGGTTAGGTTAGGTTAGGTTAGGTTAGGTTAGGTTAGGTTAGGTTAGGTTAGGTTAGGTTAGGTTAGGTTAGGTTAGGTTAGGTTAGGTTAGGTTAGGTTAGGTTAGGTTAGGTTAGGTTAGGTTAGGTTAGGTTAGGTTAGGTTAGGTTAGGTTAGGTTAGGTTAGGTTAGGTTAGGTTAGGTTAGGTTAGGTTAGGTTAGGTTAGGTTAGGTTAGGTTAGGTTAGGTTAGGTTAGGTTAGGTTAGGTTAGGTTAGGTTAGGTTAGGTTAGGTTAGGTTAGGTTAGGTTAGGTTAGGTTAGGTTAGGTTAGGTTAGGTTAGGTTAGGTTAGGTTAGGTTAGGTTAGGTTAGGTTAGGTTAGGTTAGGTTAGGTTAGGTTAGGTTAGGTTAGGTTAGGTTAGGTTAGGTTAGGTTAGGTTAGGTTAGGTTAGGTTAGGTTAGGTTAGGTTAGGTTAGGTTAGGTTAGGTTAGGTTAGGTTAGGTTAGGTTAGGTTAGGTTAGGTTAGGTTAGGTTAGGTTAGGTTAGGTTAGGTTAGGTTAGGTTAGGTTAGGTTAGGTTAGGTTAGGTTAGGTTAGGTTAGGTTAGGTTAGGTTAGGTTAGGTTAGGTTAGGTTAGGTTAGGTTAGGTTAGGTTAGGTTAGGTTGGGTTAGGTTGGGTTAGGTTGGGTTAGGTTGGGTTAGGTTGGGTTAGGTTGGGTTGGGTTGGGTTGGGTTGGGTTGGGTTGGGTTGGGTTGGGTTGGGTTGGGTTGGGTTGGGTTGGGTTGGGTTGGGTTGGGTTGGGTTGGGTTGGGTTGGGTTGGGTTGGGTTGGGTTGGGTTGGGTTGGGTTGGGTTGGGTTGGGTTGGGTTAGGTTAGGTTAGGTTAGGTTAGGTTAGGTTAGGTTAGGTTAGGTTAGGGTAGGTTAGGTTAGGTTAGGTTAGGTTAGGTTAGGTTAGGTTTAGGTTAGGTTTAGGTTAGGTTTAGGTTAGGTTTAGGTTAGGTTAGGTTAGGTTAGGCTAGTTTAGGTTAGGTTAGGTTAGGTTAGGTTAGGTTAGGTTAGGTTAGGTTAGGTTAGGTTAGGTTAGGTTAGGTTAGTTTAGGTTAGGTTAGGTTAGGTTAGGTTAGGTTAGGTTAGGTTAGGTCATCAGTCTGTGTACAAACAGTACTGCTGCAGATGTGATGCTCTGGCAACTGGTCTTTAGTTATGTGGCTGTTTTCTTTCCTTTTTTTGATATAAAGGTTTAACTATAGCAAGTTTCAGTTTCATCGGAAAAACACCTTCTAAAAAGTACACAATTTATTAGATGGATTAATGGTATGGCTAATTTACCCTTGCATTTTTTAGCAGAAAAGGAGAAAATTTATCCCATCCAACTGAACTTTTATTTTTTAGGCTGTCAATTATCTATGTTACGTCGTTGATGGTTACTGTAGGTAGCTTACAAATGTCCTGTTTCTTTTCCTTGTTATATTTATTCTGCCTCACCTGTTCCACGCAAGTATCATATTCAATAGCATCTGAAAGTAATCATTAAATATATTACTAACTATGTAAGGATCAGAAAAATTATCATTATGTGTATTTAATTCTATATTATTAATTTTAGTTTGTGAATCAGTGACCCTCATATCATTAACTACTGCCCATTTTTTATAATCTTCTGTATATGAATGGAGACTGATTTTTCTGTGTATGTTATACATATACACCATTCCTTCTTTGATTCATTTCGTTTTTTCATCTAGTACTACACGTTTGACTACTGCAGCTTTATTTTTATTTACATCGATCTTCTTCGCCAGGATAGTAATATCAACATGTCTAGTTAAACATTTTACAAATACTTCCTAATTGCTATCAACACCACTTTCCCTATAAACTGATTGTTGACCCAAAGTTTTCTTTAGCAAGATGCTGTTATACTCAGAGAGTAATATTCTTTTCTCATATTTTTCGTTTTGCTTGAGTTTATTAAGACAACCAATCACTAATAACTGTACTAGATGATTTGATGTGTGCCCGTTTACAGTTTAGATTAGTTTAGTTTAGTTTAGTTTAGTCTAGTCTAGTCTTGTCTAGTCTAGTCTAGTCTAGTCTAGTCTTGTCTTGTCTAGTCTAGTCTAATCTAGTCTACTCTAGGTTAGGTAAGGTTAGATAAGGTTAGGTTAGGTTATTTTAGTATAGGATAGGTTAGGTTAGGTTAGGTTGGGTTAGGTCAGGTTAGGTCAGTTCAGGTTAGGTTATGTCAGGTTAGGTCAAGTTAGGTCAGGTTAGGTCAGGTTATGTCAGGTTAGGCTAGGTTAGGCTAGGTTAGGTTAGATTAGGTTAGGTTAGGTTAGATTAGGTTAGGTTAGGTTTCATTAGGACAGGTCAGATTAGGTTAGGTTAGGTCAAGTTAGGTCATGTTTGGTCACGTTAAGTCAGGTTATGTCAGGTGAGGCTAAGTTAGGTTACATTAGATTAAGTTAGGTTAGGTTAGGCTAGGTTAGGTTAGGTTAGGTTGGGTTAGGTTAGGTTAGATTAGGTTAGGTTATGATAGGTTAGGTTAGGATAATTTAGATTAGGTTAGGTTAGGTTAGTTTAGGTTAGGTTAGGTTAGGTTAGGTTAGAATAGGTCAGGTTAGGTTAGGTTATGATAGGATAGGTTAGGATAGCTTAGGTTAGGTTAGGTTAGGCTAGGTTAGATTTGGTCAGGTTAGTTAAGATTAAGTTAGGATAGTTTAGGCTAGGTCAGTTGTGGTCTGGTTAGGTTAGGTTACGTTGGGTTTGGTTGGGTGAGGGTAGGTCAAGTCAGGTCAGGTTAGGTTACGTCAGGTCAGGTTAGGTTAGGTTAAAATAGATTAGGTTAGGTTAGGTTAGGATAGGTCAGGTCCGGTCAGGTTAGGTTATGTTAGGGTAGGTTTGGTTAGGTGAGGTTAGGTCAGGTCAGGTCAGGTTAGGTTAGGTCAGGTCAGGTTAGGTTAGGCTTGGACATCAGACAGTGTACAAACTGTAATGCTGCAGATGTGATGCTCCGGCCACTTTTAAAGCCGTGTTGGAAATCTCCTACTGAGTTATTCGTATTCTAGTGCTCGATTAAAATTTCTAGATTTATTTTTTTAATTATATTACCAACCACTGAGGTTAAGGCAACTGGTCTTTAGTTCTGTGGCTGTTTTCTTTCCTCTTTTTGATATAAAGGTTTAACTATAGCAAGTTTCAGTTTCATCGGAAAAACACCTTCTGCAAGTACACAATTTATTAGATGGACTAAAGGTATGTCTAACTCACCCTTGCATTTTTTAGTAGAAAAGGAGAAAATTTATCGCATCCAGCTGAACTTTTATTTTTTAGGCTGTCAATTATCTATGTTACGTCGTTGATGGTTACTGTAGGTAGCTTACAAGCGTCCCGGTTCTTTTCCTTGTTATATTTAATCTGCCTCTCCTGTTCCACGCAAGTATCATATTCAATAGCATCTATAAAGTAATTATTATATATTACTAACTATGTAAGGATCAGAAAAATTATCATTATGTATATTTAACTCCATATTATTAATTTTAGTTTATGAATCAGTGTTCCTCTTATCATTAACTACAGCCCATTTTTTATAATCCTCATTATATGAATAGAGACTGTTTTTTCTGTGTAGGTTATACATAAACACCATTCCTTCTTTGAGTCATTTCTTTTTTTCATCTAGTATTACACGTTTGACTACTGCAGGTTTATTTTTATTTTCATCGATCTTCTTTGCCAGGATAGTAATATCAATATGTCTAATTAAAAATTTTACAAATACTTCCTAATTTCTATCAAATCCACTTTCGCTATAAACTAATTGTTGACCCTAAGTTTTTTTAACAAGATGCTGTTGTACTCAGAAAATAATCTTCTTTTCTCATATTTTATATTTGTTTGAGTTGATTAAGAACACCAATCACTAATAACTGTTCTAGATGATCAGATATGTGCCCATTTACAGTTTGCTTTAGGTTAGGTTAGGTTAGGTTAGGTTAGGTTAGGTTAGGTTAGGTTAGGTTAGGTTAGGTTAGGTTAGGTTAGGTTAGGTTAGGTTAGGTTAGGTTAGGTTAGGTTAGGTTAGGTTAGGTTAGGTTAGGTTAGGTTAGGTTAGGTTAGGTTAGGTTAGGTTAGGTTAGGTTAGGTTAGGTTAGGTTAGGTTAGGTTAGGTTAGGTTAGGTTAGGTTAGGTTAGGTTAGGTTAGGTTAGGTTAGGTTAGGTTAGGTTAGGTTAGGTTAGGTTAGGTTAGGTTAGGTTAGGTTAGGTTAGGTTAGGTTAGGTTAGGTTAGGTTAGGTTAGGTTAGGTTAGGTTAGGTTAGGTTAGGTTAGGTTAGGTTAGGTTAGGTTAGGTTAGGTTAGGTTAGGTTAGGTTAGGTTAGGTTAGGTTAGGTTAGGTTAGGTTAGGTTAGGTTAGGTTAGGTTAGGTTAGGTTAGGTTAGGTTAGGTTAGGTTAGGTTAGGTTAGGTTAGGTTAGGTTAGGTTAGGTTAGGTTAGGTTAGGTTAGGTTAGGTTAGGTTAGGTTAGGTTAGGTTAGGTTAGGTTAGGTTAGGTTAGGTTAGGTTAGGTTAGGTTAGGTTAGGTTAGGTTAGGTTAGGTTAGGTTAGGTTGGGTTAGGTTGGGTTAGGTTGGGTTAGGTTGGGTTAGGTTGGGTTAGGTTGGGTTGGGTTGGGTTGGGTTGGGTTGGGTTGGGTTGGGTTGGGTTGGGTTGGGTTGGGTTGGGTTGGGTTGGGTTGGGTTGGGTTGGGTTGGGTTGGGTTGGGTTGGGTTGGGTTGGGTTGGGTTGGGTTGGGTTGGGTTGGGTTGGGTTGGGTTAGGTTAGGTTAGGTTAGGTTAGGTTAGGTTAGGTTAGGTTAGGTTAGGGTAGGTTAGGTTAGGTTAGGTTAGGTTAGGTTAGGTTAGGTTTAGGTTAGGTTTAGGTTAGGTTTAGGTTAGGTTTAGGTTAGGTTAGGTTAGGTTAGGCTAGTTTAGGTTAGGTTAGGTTAGGTTAGGTTAGGTTAGGTTAGGTTAGGTTAGGTTAGGTTAGGTTAGGTTAGGTTAGTTTAGGTTAGGTTAGGTTAGGTTAGGTTAGGTTAGGTTAGGTTAGGTCATCAGTCTGTGTACAAACAGTACTGCTGCAGATGTGATGCTCTGGCAACTGGTCTTTAGTTATGTGGCTGTTTTCTTTCCTTTTTTTGATATAAAGGTTTAACTATAGCAAGTTTCAGTTTCATCGGAAAAACACCTTCTAAAAAGTACACAATTTATTAGATGGATTAATGGTATGGCTAATTTACCCTTGCATTTTTTAGCAGAAAAGGAGAAAATTTATCCCATCCAACTGAACTTTTATTTTTTAGGCTGTCAATTATCTATGTTACGTCGTTGATGGTTACTGTAGGTAGCTTACAAATGTCCTGTTTCTTTTCCTTGTTATATTTATTCTGCCTCACCTGTTCCACGCAAGTATCATATTCAATAGCATCTGAAAGTAATCATTAAATATATTACTAACTATGTAAGGATCAGAAAAATTATCATTATGTGTATTTAATTCTATATTATTAATTTTAGTTTGTGAATCAGTGACCCTCATATCATTAACTACTGCCCATTTTTTATAATCTTCTGTATATGAATGGAGACTGATTTTTCTGTGTATGTTATACATATACACCATTCCTTCTTTGATTCATTTCGTTTTTTCATCTAGTACTACACGTTTGACTACTGCAGCTTTATTTTTATTTACATCGATCTTCTTCGCCAGGATAGTAATATCAACATGTCTAGTTAAACATTTTACAAATACTTCCTAATTGCTATCAACACCACTTTCCCTATAAACTGATTGTTGACCCAAAGTTTTCTTTAGCAAGATGCTGTTATACTCAGAGAGTAATATTCTTTTCTCATATTTTTCGTTTTGTTTGAGTTTATTAAGACAACCAATCACTAATAACTGTACTAGATGATTTGATGTGTGCCCGTTTACAGTTTAGATTAGTTTAGTTTAGTTTAGTTTAGTCTAGTCTAGTCTTGTCTAGTCTAGTCTAGTCTAGTCTAGTCTTGTCTTGTCTAGTCTAGTCTAATCTAGTCTACTCTAAACCAGTCTAGTCTAGTTTAGTTTATGTTAGGTTAGGTTAAGTTAGTTTAGGTTAGGTTAGGTTAGGTTAGGTAAGGTTAGATAAGGTTAGGTTAGGTTATTTTAGTATAGGATAGGTTAGGTTAGGTTAGGTTGGGTTAGGTCAGGTTAGGTCAGTTCAGGTTAGGTTATGTCAGGTTAGGTCAAGTTAGGTCAGGTTAGGTCAGGTTATGTCAGGTTAGGCTAGGTTAGGCTAGGTTAGGTTAGATTAGGTTAGGTTAGGTTAGATTAGGTTAGGTTAGGTTTCATTAGGACAGGTCAGATTAGGTTAGGTTAGGTCAAGTTAGGTCATGTTTGGTCACGTTAAGTCAGGTTATGTCAGGTGAGGCTAAGTTAGGTTACATTAGATTAAGTTAGGTTAGGTTAGGCTAGGTTAGGTTAGGTTAGGTTGGGTTAGGTTAGGTTAGATTAGGTTAGGTTATGATAGGTTAGGTTAGGATAATTTAGATTAGGTTAGGTTAGGTTAGTTTAGGTTAGGTTAGGTTAGGTTAGGTTAGAATAGGTCAGGTTAGGTTAGGTTATGATAGGATAGGTTAGGATAGCTTAGGTTAGGTTAGGTTAGGCTAGGTTAGGCTAGGTTAGATTTGGTCAGGTTAGTTAAGATTAAGTTAGGATAGTTTAGGCTAGGTCAGTTGTGGTCTGGTTAGGTTAGGTTACGTTGGGTTTGGTTGGGTGAGGGTAGGTCAAGTCAGGTCAGGTTAGGTTACGTCAGGTCAGGTTAGGTTAGGTTAAAATAGATTAGGTTAGGTTAGGTTAGGATAGGTCAGGTCCGGTCAGGTTAGGTTATGTTAGGGTAGGTTTGGTTAGGTGAGGTTAGGTCAGGTCAGGTCAGGTTAGGTTAGGTCAGGTCAGGTTAGGTTAGGCTTGGACATCAGACAGTGTACAAACTGTAATGCTGCAGATGTGATGCTCCGGCCACTTTTAAAGCCGTGTTGGAAATCTCCTACTGAGTTATTCGTATTCTAGTGCTCGATTAAAATTTCTAGATTTATTTTTTTAATTATATTACCAACCACTGAGGTTAAGGCAACTGGTCTTTAGTTCTGTGGCTGTTTTCTTTCCTCTTTTTGATATAAAGGTTTAACTATAGCAAGTTTCAGTTTCATCGGAAAAACACCTTCTGCAAGTACACAATTTATTAGATGGACTAAAGGTATGTCTAACTCACCCTTGCATTTTTTAGTAGAAAAGGAGAAAATTTATCGCATCCAGCTGAACTTTTATTTTTTAGGCTGTCAATTATCTATGTTACGTCGTTGATGGTTACTGTAGGTAGCTTACAAGCGTCCCGGTTCTTTTCCTTGTTATATTTAATCTGCCTCTCCTGTTCCACGCAAGTATCATATTCAATAGCATCTATAA
>NC_064930.1:16610427-16630427 GCF_023897955.1 Schistocerca gregaria | reverse complement strand
TTCGTTTTTTCATCTAGTACTACACGTTTGACTACTGCAGCTTTATTTTTATTTACATCGATCTTCTTCGCCAGGATAGTAATATCAACATGTCTAGTTAAACATTTTACAAATACTTCCTAATTGCTATCAACACCACTTTCCCTATAAACTGATTGTTGACCCAAAGTTTTCTTTAGCAAGATGCTGTTATACTCAGAGAGTAATATTCTTTTCTCATATTTTTCGTTTTGTTTGAGTTTATTAAGACAACCAATCACTAATAACTGTCCTAGATGATTTGATGTGTGCCCGTTTACAGTTTAGTTTAGTTTAGTTTAGTTTAGTTTAGTCTAGTCTAGTCTTGTCTAGTCTAGTCTAGTCTAGTCTAGTCTTGTCTTGTCTAGTCTAGTCTAATCTAGTCTACTCTAAACTAGTCTAGTCTAGTTTAGTTTATGTTAGGTTAGGTTAAGTTAGTTTAGGTTAGGTTAGGTTAGGTTAGGTAAGGTTAGATAAGGTTAGGTTAGGTTATTTTAGTATAGGATAGGTTAGGTTAGGTTAGGTTGTGTTAGGTCAGGTTAGGTCAGTTCAGGTTAGGTTATGTCAGGTTAGGTCAAGTTAGGTCAGGTTAGGTCAGGTTATGTCATGTTAGGCTAGGTTAGGCTAGGTTAGGTTAGATTAGGTTAGGTTAGGTTAGATTAGGTTAGGTTAGGTTTCATTAGGACAGGTCAGATTAGGTTAGGTTAGGTCAAGTTAGGTCATGTTTGGTCACGTTAAGTCAGGTTATGTCAAGTGAGGCTAAGTTAGGTTAGATTAGATTAAGTTAGGTTAGGTTAGGCTAGGTTAGGTTAGGTTAGGTTGGGTTAGGTTAGGTTAGATTAGGTTAGGTTATGATAGGTTAGGTTAGGATAATTTAGGTTAGGTTAGGTTAGGTTAGTTTAGGTTAGGTTAGGTTAGGTTAGGTTAGGTTAGGTCAGGTTAGGTTAGGTTATGATAGGTTAGGTTAGGATAGCTTAGGTTAGGTTAGGTTAGGCTAGGTTAGATTTGGTCAGGTTAGTTAAGATTAAGTTAGGTTAGTTTAGGCTAGGTCAGTTCTGGTCTGGTTAGGTTAGGTTACGTTGGGTTTGGTTGGGTGAGGGTAGGTCAAGTCAGGTCAGGTTAGGTTACGTCAGGTCAGGTTAGGTTAGGTTAAGATAGATTAGGTTAGGTTAGGTTAGGATAGGTCAGGTCCGGTCAGGTTAGGTTATGTTAGGGTAGGTTTGGTTAGGTGAGGTTAGGTCAGGTCAGGTCAGGTTAGGTTAGGTCAGGTCAGGTTAGGTTAGGCTTGGACATCAGACAGTGTACAAACTGTAATGCTGCAGATGTGATGCTCCGGCCACTTTTAAAGCCGTGTTGGAAATCTCCTACTGAGTTATTCGTATTCTAGTGCTCGATTAAAATTTCTAGATTTATTTTTTTAATTATATTACCAACCACTGAGGTTAAGGCAACTGGTCTTTAGTTCTGTGGCTGTTTTCTTTCCTCTTTTTGATATAAAGGTTTAACTATAGCAAGTTTCAGTTTCATCGGAAAAACACCTTCTGCATGTACACAATTTATTAGATGGACTAAAGGTATGTCTAACTCACCCTTGCATTTTTTAGTAGAAAAGGAGAAAATTTATCGCATCCAGCTGAACTTTTATTTTTAGGCTGTCAATTATCTATGTTGCGTCGTTGATGGTTACTGTAGGTAGCTTACAAGCGTCCCGGTTCTTTTCCTTGTTATATTTAATCTGCCTCTCCTGTTCCACGCAAGTATCATATTCAATAGCATCTATAAAGTAATTATTATATATTACTAACTATGTAAGGATCAGAAAAATTATCATTATGTATATTTAACTCCATATTATTAATTTTAGTTTATGAATCAGTGTTCCTCATATCATTAACTACAGCCCATTTTTTATAATCCTCATTATATGAATAGAGACTGTTTTTTCTGTGTAGGTTATACATAAACACCATTCCTTCTTTGAGTCATTTCTTTTTTTCATCTAGTATTACACGTTTGACTACTGCAGGTTTATTTTTATTTTCATCGATCTTCTTTGCCAGGATAGTAATATCAATATGTCTAGTTAAAAATTTTACAAATACTTCCTAATTTCTATCAAATCCACTTTCGCTATAAACTAATTGTTGACCCTAAGTTTTTTTAACAAGATGCTGTTGTACTCAGAAAATAATCTTCTTTTCTCATATTTTATGTTTGTTTGAGTTGATTAAGAACACCAATCACTAATAACTGTTCTAGATGATCTGATATGTGCCCATTTACAGTTTCCTTTAGGTTAGGTTAGGTTAGGTTAGGTTAGGTTAGGTTAGGTTAGGTTAGGTTAGGTTAGGTTAGGTAAGGTTAGGTTAGGTTAGGTTATGTTAGGTTAGGTTAGGTTAGGTTTGGTTAGGTTAGGTTAGGTTAGGTTAGGTTAGGTTAGGTTAGGTTAGGTTAGGTTAGGTTAGGTTAGGTTAGGTTAGGTTAGGCTAGGTTAGGTTAGGTTAGGTTAGGTTAGGTTAGGTTAGGTTAGGTTAGGTTAGGTTAGGTTAGGTTTGGACATCAGACAGTGTACAAACTGTAATGCTGCAGATGTGATTCTCCGGCCACTTTTAAAGCCGTGTTGGAAATCTCCTACTGAGTTATTTGTATTCTAGTGCTCGATTAAAATTTCTAGATTTATTTTTTTAATTATATTACCAACCACTGAGGTTAAGGCAACTGGTCTTTAGTTCTGTGGCTGTTTTCTTTCCTCTTTTTGATATAAAGGTTTAACTATAGCAAGTTTCAGTTTCATCGGAAAAACACCTTCTGCAAGTACACAATTTATTAGATGGACTAAAGGTATGTCTATCTCACCCTTGCATTTTTTAGTAGAAAATGAGAAAATTTATCGCATCCAGCTGAACTTTTATTTTTTAGGCTGTCAATTATCTATGTTACGTCGTTGATGGTTACTGTAGGTAGCTTACAAGCGTCCGGGTTCTTTTCCTTGTTATATTTAATCTGCCTCTCCTGTTCCACGCAAGTATCATATTCAATAGCATCTATAAAGTAATTATTATATGTTACTAACTATGTAAGGATCAGAAAAATTATCATTATGTATATTTAACTCCATATTATTAATTTTAGTTTATGAATCAGTGTTCCTCATATCATTAACTACTGCCCATTTTTTATAATCCTCATTATATGAATAGAGACTGTTTTTTCTGTGTAGGTTATACATAAACACCATTCCTTCTTTGAGTCATTTCTTTTTTTCATCTAGTATTACACGTTTGACTACTGCAGGTTTATTTTTATTTTCATCGATCTTCTTTGCCAGGATAGTAATATCAATATGTCTAGTTAAAAATTTTACAAATACTTCCTAATTTCTATCAACTCCACTTTCGCTATAAACAAATTGTTGACCCTAAGTTTTTTTAAAAGGATGCTGTAGTACTCAGAAAATAATCTTCTTTTCTCATATTTTTTGTTTGTTTGAGTTGATTAAGAACACCAATCACTAATAACTGTTCTAGATGATCAGATATGTGCCCATTTACGGTTTGCTTTAGGTTAGGTTAGGTTAGGTTAGGTTAGGTTAGGTTAGGTTAGGTTAGGTTAGGTTAGGTTAGGTTAGGTTAGGTTAGGTTAGGTTAGGTTAGGTTAGGTTAGGTTAGGTTAGGTTAGGTTAGGTTAGGTTAGGTTAGGTTAGGTTAGGTTAGGTTAGGTTAGGTTAGGTTAGGTTAGGTTAGGTTAGGTTAGGTTAGGTTAGGTTAGGTTAGGTTAGGTTAGGTTAGGTTAGGTTAGGTTAGGTTAGGTTAGGTTAGGTTAGGTTAGGTTAGGTTAGGTTAGGTTAGGTTAGGTTAGGTTAGGTTAGGTTAGGTTAGGTTAGGTTAGGTTAGGTTAGGTTAGGTTAGGTTAGGTTAGGTTAGGTTAGGTTAGGTTAGGTTAGGTTAGGTTAGGTTAGGTTAGGTTAGGTTAGGTTAGGTTAGGTTAGGTTAGGTTAGGTTAGGTTAGGTTAGGTTAGGTTAGGTTAGGTTAGGTTAGGTTAGGTTAGGTTAGGTTAGGTTAGGTTAGGTTAGGTTAGGTTAGGTTAGGTTAGGTTAGGTTAGGTTAGGTTAGGTTAGGTTAGGTTAGGTTAGGTTAGGTTAGGTTAGGTTAGGTTAGGTTAGGTTAGGTTAGGTTAGGTTAGGTTAGGTTAGGTTAGGTTAGGTTAGGTTAGGTTAGGTTAGGTTAGGTTAGGTTAGGTTAGGTTAGGTTAGGTTAGGTTAGGTTAGGTTAGGTTAGGTTAGGTTAGGTTAGGTTAGGTTAGGTTAGGTTAGGTTAGGTTAGGTTAGGTTAGGTTAGGTTAGGTTAGGTTAGGTTAGGTTAGGTTAGGTTAGGTTAGGTTAGGTTAGGTTAGGTTAGGTTAGGTTAGGTTAGGTTAGGTTAGGTTAGGTTAGGTTAGGTTAGGTTAGGTTAGGTTAGGTTAGGTTAGGTTAGGTTAGGTTAGGTTAGGTTAGGTTAGGTTAGGTTAGGTTAGGTTAGGTTAGGTTAGGTTAGGTTAGGTTAGGTTAGGTTAGGTTAGGTTAGGTTAGGTTAGGTTAGGTTAGGTTAGGTTAGGTTAGGTTAGGTTAGGTTAGGTTAGGTTAGGTTAGGTTAGGTTAGGTTAGGTTAGGTTAGGTTAGGTTAGGTTAGGTTAGGTTAGGTTAGGTTAGGTTAGGTTAGGTTAGGTTAGGTTAGGTTAGGTTAGGTTAGGTTAGGTTAGGTTAGGTTAGGTTAGGTTAGGTTAGGTTAGGTTAGGTTAGGTTAGGTTAGGTTAGGTTAGGTTAGGTTAGGTTAGGTTAGGTTAGGTTAGGTTAGGTTAGGTTAGGTTAGGTTAGGTTAGGTTAGGTTAGGTTAGGTTAGGTTAGGTTAGGTTAGGTTAGGTTAGGTTAGGTTAGGTTAGGTTAGGTTAGGTTAGGTTAGGTTAGGTTAGGTTAGGTTAGGTTAGGTTAGGTTAGGTTAGGTTAGGTTAGGTTAGGTTAGGTTAGGTTAGGTTAGGTTAGGTTAGGTTAGGTTAGGTTAGGTTAGGTTAGGTTAGGTTAGGTTAGGTTAGGTTAGGTTAGGTTAGGTTAGGTTAGGTTAGGTTAGGTTAGGTTAGGTTAGGTTAGGTTAGGATAGGTTAGGTTAGGTTAGGTTAGGTTAGGTTAGGTTAGGTTAGGTTAGGTTAGGTTAGGTTAGGTTATGATAGGTTAGGTTAGGATAATTTAGGTTAGGTTAGGTTAGGTTAGTTTAGGTTAGGTTAGGTTAGGTCAGGTTAGGTTAGGTTATGATAGGTTAGGTTAGGATAGCTTAGGTTAGGTTAGGTTAGGCTAGGTTAGATTTGGTCAGGTTAGTTAAGATTAAGTTAGGTTAGTTTAGGCTAGGTCAGTTCTGGTCTGGTTAGGTTAGGTTACGTTGGGTTTGGTTGGGTGAGGGTAGGTCAAGACAGGTCAGGTTAGGTTACGTCAGGTCAGGTTAGGTTAGGTTAAGATAGATTAGGTTAGGTTAGGTTAGGTTAGGTTAGGTTAGGTTAGGTTAGGTTAGGTTAGGTTAGGTTAGGTTAGGTTAGGTTAGGTTAGGTTAGGTTAGTTTAGGTTAGGTTAGGTTAGGTTAGGTTAGGTTAGGTTAGGTCAGGTCAGGTCAGGTTAGGTTAGGTTTGGACATCAGACAGTGTACAAACTGTAATGCTGCAGATGTGATGCTCCGGCCACTTTTAAAGCCGTGTTGGAAATCTCCTACTGAGTTATTCGTATTCTAGTGCTCGATTAAAATTTCTAGATTTATTTTTTTAATTATATTACCAACCACTGAGGTTAAGGCAACTGGTCTTTAGTTCTGTGGCTGTTTTCTTTCCTCTTTTTGATATAAAGGTTTAACTATAGCAAGTTTCAGTTTCATCGGAAAAACACCTTCTGCAAGTACACAATTTATTAGATGGACTAAAGGTATGTCTAACTCACCCTTGCATTTTTTAGTAGAAAAGGAGAAAATTTATCGCATCCAGCTGACCTTTTATTTTTAGGCTGTCAATTATCTATGTTACGTCGTTGATGGTTACTGTAGGTAGCTTACAAGCGTCCGGGTTCTTTTCCTTGTTATATTTAATCTGCCTCTCCTGTTCCACGCAAGTATCATATTCAATAGCATCTATAAAGTAATTATTATATGTTACTAACTATGTAAGGATCAGAAAAATTATCATTATGTATATTTAACTCCATATTATTAATTTTAGTTTTTGAATCAGTGTTCCTCATATCATTAACTACTGCCCATTTTTTATAATCCTCATTATATGAATAGAGACTGTTTTTTCTGTGTAGGTTATACATAAACACCATTCCTTCTTTGAGTCATTTCTTTTTTTCATCTAGTATTACACGTTTGACTACTGCAGGTTTATTTTTAATTTCATCGATCTTCTTTGCCAGGATAGTAATATCAATATGTCTAGTTAAAAATTTTACAAATACTTCCTAATTTCTATCAACTCCACTTTCGCTATAAACTAATTGTTGACCCTAAGTTTTTTTAACAAGATGCTGTAGTACTCAGAAAATAATCTTCTTTTCTCATATTTTTTGTTTGTTTGAGTTGATTAAGAACACCAATCACTAATAACTGTTCTAGATGATCAGATATGTGCCCATTTACGGTTTGCTTTAGGTTAGGTTAGGTTAGGTTAGTTTAGGTTAGGTGAGGTTAGGTTAGGTTAGGTTAGGTTAGGTTAGGTTAGGTTAGGTTAGGTTACGTTAGGTTAGGTTAGGTTAGGTTAGGTTAGGTTAGGTTAGGTTAGGTTAGGTCAGGTCAGGTTAGGTTAGGTTTGGACATCAGACAGTGTACAAACTGTAATGCTGCAGATGTGATGTTCCGGCCTCTTTTAAAGCCGTGTTGGAAATCTCCTACTGAGTTATTCGTATTCTAGTGCTCGATTAAAATTTCTAGATTTATTTTTTTAATTATATTACCAACCACTGAGGTTAAGGCAACTGGTCTTTAGTTCTGTGGCTGTTTTCTTTCCTCTTTTTGATATTAAGGTTTAACTATAGCAAGTTTCAGTTTCATCGGAAAAACACCTTCTGCAAGTACACAATTTATTAGATGGACTAAAGGTATGTCTAACTCACCCTTGCATTTTTTAGTAGAAAAGGAGAAAATTTATCGCATCCAGCTGAACTTTTATTTTTTAGGCTGTCAATTATCTATGTTACGTCGTTGATGGTTACTGTAGGTAGCTTACAAGCGTCCGGGTTCTTTTCCTTGTTATATTTAATCTGCCTCTCCTGTTCCACGCAAGTATCATATTCAATAGCATCTATAAAGTAATTATTATATGTTACTAACTATGTAAGGATCAGAAAAATTATCATTATGTATATTTAACTCCATATTATTAATTTTAGTTTTTGAATCAGTGTTCCTCATATCATTAACTACTGCCCATTTTTTATAATCCTCATTATATGAATAGAGACTGTTTTTTCTGTGTAGGTTATACATAAACACCATTCCTTCTTTGAGTCATTTCTTTTTTTCATCTAGTATTACACGTTTGACTACTGCAGGTTTATTTTTATTTTCATCGATCTTCTTTGCCAGGATAGTAATATCAATATGTCTAGTTAAAAATTTTACAAATACTTCCTAATTTCTATCAACTCCACTTTCGCTATAAACCAATTGTTGACCCTAAGTTTTTTTAACAAGATGCTGTAGTACTCAGAAAATAATCTTCTTTTCTCATATTTTTTGTTTGTTTGAGTTGATTAAGAACACCAATCACTAATAACTGTTCTAGATGATCAGATATGTGCCCATTTACGGTTTGCTTTAGGTTAGGTTAGGTTAGGTTAGGTTAGGTTAGGTTAGGTTAGGTTAGGTTAGGTTAGGTTAGGTTAGGTTAGGTTAGGTTAGGTTAGGTTAGGTTAGGTTAGGTTAGGTTAGGTTAGGTTAGGTTAGGTTAGGTTAGGTTAGGTTAGGTTAGGTTAGGTTAGGTTAGGTTAGGTTAGGTTAGGTTAGGTTAGGTTAGGTTAGGTTAGGTTAGGTTAGGTTAGGTTAGGTTAGGTTAGGTTAGGTTAGGTTAGGTTAGGTTAGGTTAGGTTAGGTTAGGTTAGGTTAGGTTAGGTTAGGTTAGGTTAGGTTAGGTTAGGTTAGGTTAGGTTAGGTTAGGTTAGGTTAGGTTAGGTTAGGTTAGGTTAGGTTAGGTTAGGTTAGGTTAGGTTAGGTTAGGTTAGGTTAGGTTAGGTTAGGTTAGGTTAGGTTAGGTTAGGTTAGGTTAGGTTAGGTTAGGTTAGGTTAGGTTAGGTTAGGTTAGGTTAGGTTAGGTTAGGTTAGGTTAGGTTAGGTTAGGTTAGGTTAGGTTAGGTTAGGTTAGGTTAGGTTAGGTTAGGTTAGGTTAGGTTAGGTTAGGTTAGGTTAGGTTAGGTTAGGTTAGGTTAGGTTAGGTTAGGTTAGGTTAGGTTAGGTTAGGTTAGGTTAGGTTAGGTTAGGTTAGGTTAGGTTAGGTTAGGTTAGGTTAGGTTAGGTTAGGTTAGGTTAGGTTAGGTTAGGTTAGGTTAGGTTAGGTTAGGTTAGGTTAGGTTAGGTTAGGTTAGGTTAGGTTAGGTTAGGTTAGGTTAGGTTAGGTTAGGTTAGGTTAGGTTAGGTTAGGTTAGGTTAGGTTAGGTTAGGTTAGGTTAGGTTAGGTTAGGTTAGGTTAGGTTAGGTTAGGTTAGGTTAGGTTAGGTTAGGTTAGGTTAGGTTAGGTTAGGTTAGGTTAGGTTAGGTTAGGTTAGGTTAGGTTAGGTTAGGTTAGGTTAGGTTAGGTTAGGTTAGGTTAGGTTAGGTTAGGTTAGGTTAGGTTAGGTTAGGTTAGGTTAGGTTAGGTTAGGTTAGGTTAGGTTAGGTTAGGTTAGGTTAGGTTAGGTTAGGTTAGGTTAGGTTATGATAGGTTAGGTTAGGATAATTTAGGTTAGGTTAGGTTAGGTTAGTTTAGGTTAGGTTAGGTTAGGTCAGGTCAGGTCAGGTTAGGTTAAGTTTGGACATCAGACAGTGTACAAACTGTAATGCTGCAGATGTGATGCTCCGGTCACTTTTAAAGCCGTGTTGGAAATCTCCTACTGAGTTATTCGTATTCTAGTGCTCGATTAAAATTTCTAGATTTATTTTTTTAATTATATTACCAACCACTGAGGTTAAGGCAACTGGTCTTTAGTTCTGTGGCTGTTTTCTTTCCTCTTTTTGATATAAAGGTTTAACTATAGCAAGTTTCAGTTTCATCGGAAAAACACCTTCTGCAAGTACACAATTTATTAGATGGACTAAAGGTATGTCTAACTCACCCTTGCATTTTTTAGTAGAAAAGGAGAAAATTTATCGCATCGAGCTGAACTTTTATTTTTTAGGCTGTCAATTATCTATGTTACGTCGTTGATGGTTACTGTAGGTAGCTTACAAGCGTCCGGGTTCTTTTCCTTGTTATATTTAATCTGCCTCTCCTGTTCCACGCAAGTATCATATTCAATAGCATCTATAAAGTAATTATTATATGTTACTAACTATGTAAGGATCAGAAAAATTATCATTATGTATATTTAACTCCATATTATTAATTTTAGTTTTTGAATCAGTGTTCCTCATATCATTAACTACTGCCCATTTTTTATAATCCTCATTATATGAATAGAGACTGTTTTTTCTGTGTAGGTTATACATAAACACCATTCCTTCTTTGAGTCATTTCTTTTTTTCATCTAGTATTACACGTTTGACTACTGCAGGTTTATTTTTAATTTCATCGATCTTCTTTGCCAGGATAGTAATATCAATATGTCTAGTTAAAAATTTTACAAATACTTCCTAATTTCTATCAACTCCACTTTCGCTATAAACTAATTGTTGACCCTAAGTTTTTTTAACAAGATGCTGTAGTACTCAGAAAATAATCTTCTTTTCTCATATTTTTTGTTTGTTTGAGTTGATTAAGAACACCAATCACTAATAACTGTTCTAGATGATCAGATATGTGCCCATTTACGGTTTGCTTTAGGTTAGGTTAGGTTAGGTTAGTTTAGGTTAGGTGAGGTTAGGTTAGGTTAGGTTAGGTTAGGTTAGGTTAGGTTAGGTTAGGTTAGGTCAGGTCAGGTTAGGTTAGGTTTGGACATCAGACAGTGTACAAACTGTAATGCTGCAGATGTGATGCTCCGGCCACTTTTAAAGCCGTGTTGGAAATCTCCTACTGAGTTATTCGTATTCTAGTGCTCGATTAAAATTTCTAGATTTATTTTTTTAATTATATTACCAACCACTGAGGTTAAGGCAACTGGTCTTTAGTTCTGTGGCTGTTTTCTTTCCTCTTTTTGATATAAAGGTTTAACTATAGCAAGTTTCAGTTTCATCGGAAAAACACCTTCTGCAAGTACACAATTTATTAGATGGACTAAAGGTATGTCTAACTCACCCTTGCATTTTTTAGTAGAAAAGGAGAAAATTTATCGCATCCAGCTGAACTTTTATTTTTTAAGCTGTCAATTATCTATGTTACGTCGTTGATGGTTACTGTAGGTAGCTTACAAGCGTCCGGGTTCTTTTCCTTGTTATATTTAATCTGCCTCTCCTGTTCCACGCAAGTATCATATTCAATAGCATCTATAAAGTAATTATTATATGTTACTAACTATGTAAGGATCAGAAAAATTATCATTATGTATATTTAACTCCATATTATTAATTTTCGTTTTTGAATCAGTGTTCCTCATATCATTAACTACTGCCCATTTTTTATAATCCTCAATATATGAATAGAGACTGTTTTTTCTGTGTAGGTTATACATAAACACCATTCCTTCTTTGAGTCATTTCTTTTTTTCATCTAGTATTACACGTTTGACTACTGCAGGTTTATTTTTATTTTCATCGATCTTCTTCGCCAGGATAGTAATATCAACATGTCTAGTTAAACATTTTACAAATACTTCCTAATTTCTATCAACTCGACTTTCGCTATAAACTAATTGTTGACCCTAAGTTTTTTTAACAAGATGCTGTAGTACTCAGAAAATAATCTTCTTTTCTCATATTTTTTGTTTGTTTGAGTTGATTAAGAACACCAATCACTAATAACTGTTCTAGATGATCAGATATGTGCCCATTTACGGTTTGCTTTAGGTTAGGTTAGGTTAGGTTAGGTTAGGTTAGGTTAGGTTAGGTTAGGTTAGGTTAGGTTAGGTTAGGTTAGGTTAGGTTAGGTTAGGTTAGGTTAGGTTAGGTTAGGTTAGGTTAGGGTAGGTTAGGTTAGGTTAGGTTAGGTTAGGTTAGGTTAGGTTAGGTAAGGTTAGGTTAGGTTAGGTTAGGTTAGGTTAGGTTAGGTTAGGTTAGGTTAGGTTAGGTTAGGTTAGGTTAGGTTAGGTTAGGTTTGGTTAGGTTAGGTTAGGTTAGGTTAGGTTAGGTTAGGTTAGGTTAGGTTAGGTTAGGTTAGGTTAAGTTATGTTAGGTTAGGTTAGGTTAGGTTAGGTTAGGTTAGGTTAGGTTAGGTTAGGTTAGGTTAGGTTAGGTTAGGTTAGGTTAGGTTAGGTTAGGTTAGGTTAGGTTAGATTAGGTTAGGTTAGGTTAGGTTAGGTTAGGTTAGGTTAGGTTAGGTTAGGTTAGGTTAGGTTAGGTTAGGTTAGGTTAGGTTAGGTTAGGTTAGGTTAGGTTAGGTTAGGTTGGGTTGGGTTGGGTTGGGTTGGGTTGTGTTGTGTTGGGTTGGGTTGGGTTGGGTTGGGTTGGGTTGGGTTGGGTTGGGTTGGGTTGGGTTAGGTTGTGTTGGGTTTGGTTGGGTTGGGTTGGTTTGGGTTTGATTAGGTTGGTTTGGGTTGGGTTAGGTTGGGTTTGGGTGGGTTAGGTTAGGTTAGGTTAGGTTAGGTTAGGTTAGGTTAGGTTAGGTTAGGTCAGGTTAGGTCAAGTTAGGTCAGGTTAGGTCAGGGTATGTCAGGTTAGGCTTGGTTAGGCTAGGTTAAGTTAGGTTAGGTTAGGTTAGGTTAGGTTAGGTTAGGTTAGGTCAGGTTAGGTCAAGTTAGGTCAGGTTAGGTCAGGGTATGTCAGGTTAGGCTTGGTTAGGCTAGGTTAAGTTAGGTTAGATTTGGTTAAGTTAGATTAAGTAAGGGTAGGTTAGGTTAGGTTAGGTTAGGTTAGGTTAGGATAGGATAGGTTAGGTTAGGTTAGGTTAGGTTAGGTCAGGTAAGGTCAGGTTAGGACAGGTTCGGTCAGGTTAGGTTAGGTTAGGTTAGGTCAGGTTAGCTAAGGTTAAGTTAGGTTAGGTTAGGTTAGGATATTTTAGGATAGGTTAGGTTAGGTTATTTTAGATTAGGTTAGGTTAGGTTAGGTTAGGTCACATTAGGTCAGGTCAGGTTAGGTTAGGTTAGGTTATGTTAGGTTACATTAGTTTAGGTTAGGTTAGGTTAGGTTAGGATCGGTTATATTATGTTAGGTTAGGTTAGGTTAGGTTAGGTTAGGTTGGGTTAGGTTATTTTAGGTTAGGTTAAGTTAGGTTAGGTTAGGTAAGGTTAAGTTAGGTTCAGTTAGGTTAGGTTACGTTAGGTTAGGTCATGTCAGGTTAGGTTAGGTTAGGTTAGGTTAGGTTAGTTCAATTTATGTTAGGTTATGTGAGGTTAGGGTAGGTTAATCTAGGTTAGGTTAGATTCCGATAGGTTAGGTTAAGTTAGGTTAGGTTGGGTTAGGTTAGGTTAGGTTAGGTTAGGTTAGGTTAGGTTCAGTCAGGTTAAGTCAGGTTAGGTCAGGTTAGGTCAGGTTATATCAGGTTAGGCTAGTTTAGGCTAAGTTAGGTTAGATTAGGTTAGGTTAGGTTAGGTTATGATAGGTTAGGTTAGGTTAGCTTATGTTAGGTTAGGTTAGGTTAGGTCAAGTTAGGTCATGTTAAGATAGGTTAGGTCAGGTCAGGTTAGGTTAGCTTAGGTCAGGTTAGGTCAAGTTAGGTCAGGTTAGGTCAGGTTATGTGAGGTTAGGGTAGGTTAGGTTAAATTAGGTTAGGTTAGGTTAAGTTAGGTTAGGTTAGGTTAGATTAGGTTAGCTCATGTAAGGTTAGGTTAGGTTAGGTTATGTTAGGTCAGGTTACGTTAGGTTAGGTTAGGTTAGGTTAGGTTAGGTTAGGTCAGGTCATCAGTCTGTGTACAAACAGTACTGCTGCAGATGTGATGCTCTGGCAACTGGTCTTTAGTTATGTGGCTGTTTTCTTTACTCTTTTTGATATAAAGGTTTAACTATAGCAAGTTTCAGTTTCATCGGAAAAACACCTTCTAAAAAGTACACAATTTATTAGATGGATTAATGGTATGGCTAATTTTCCCTTGCATTTTTTAGCAGAAAAGGAGAAAATATATCCCATCCAACGGAACTTTTATTTTTTAGGCTGTCAATTAGCTATGTTACGTCGTTGATGGTTACTGTAGGTAGCTTACAAATGTCCCGTTTCTTTTCCTTGTTATATTTAATCTGCCTCACCTGTTCCACGCAAGTATCATATTCAATAGCATCTGAAAGTAATCATTAAATATATTACTAACTATGTAAAGATCAGAAAAATTATCATTATGTATATTTAATTCTATATTATTAATTTTAGTTTGTGAATCAGTGTTCCTCATATCATTAACTACTGCCCATTTTTTATAATCTTCTTTATATGAATAGAGACTGATTTTTCTGTGTCGGTTATACATATACACCATTCCTTCTTTGAGTCATTTCGTTTTTTCATCTAGTACTACACGTTTGACTACTGCAGCTTTATATTTATTTACATCGATCTTCTTCGCCAGGATAGTAATATCAACATGTCTAGTTAAACATTTTACAAATACTTCCTAATTGCTATCAACACCACTTTCCCTATAAACTGATTGTTGACCCAAAGTTTTCTTTAGCAAGATGCTGTTATACTCAGAGAGTAATATTCTTTTCTCATATTTTTCGTTTTGTTTGAGTTTATTAAGACAACCAATCACTAATAACTGTCCTAGATGATTTGATGTGTGCCCGTTTACAGTTTAGTTTAGTTTAGTTTAGTTTAGTTTAGTTTAGTCTAGTCTAGTCTTGTCTAGTCTAGTCTAGTCTAGTCTAGTCTTGTCTTGTCTTGTCTAGTCTAGTATAGTCTAGTCAACTCTAAACTAGTCTAGTCTAGTTTAGGTTAGGTTAGGTTAGGTTAAGTTAGGTTAGGTTAGGTTAGGTTAGGTTAGGTTAGGTTAGGTAAGGTTAGGTTAGGTTACGTTACGTTAGGTTAGGTTAGGTTATTTTAGGTTAGGTGAGGTCAGGTTAGGTTAGGTTACATTAGGTTAGGTTAGATCACGTTAGGTTAGGTGCAAGTAGGCTGTTTAATTTTTTTTAGTGGTAACGCCGCTGCAATGTATCGCTCTGTATGAAAATCACTGGCTGTACCGTGTGCAGTCGTTGGCTGGTTGTTGTAATACTCGCCATTGTAGTGTTGGGCAGCGGCAGCTGGATGCTTACAGCGCGTAGTGTTGCGCAGTTGGAGGTGAGCCGCCAATAGTGGTGGACGTGGGGAGAGAGATGGCGGAGTTTTGAAATTTGTAACAATTGGTGTCATGAACTGCTATATATATTATGACTAGTGAGGTAAATACATTGTTTGTTCTCTATTAAAATCTTTCATTTGCTAACTATGCCTATCAGTAGTTAGTGCCTTCAATAGTTTGAATCTTTTACTTAGCTTGTAGTAGTGTCGCTCGCTGTATTGCAGTAGTTTGAGTAACGAAGATTTTTGTGAGGTAGGTGATTTGTGAAACGTATAGGTTAATGCTAGTCAGGGCCATTCTTTCGCAGGGATTTTAGGAAGTCAAATTGCGTTGCACTGAAGGTATTGTGTGTCAGTTTAAGCACAGTCATGTATAAATTTTTATAAGCGGACTTTTCATAGGTTAGGTTAGCTTAGGTTAAGTCAGGTTAGGTCAGGTCAGGTTAGGTCAGGTTAGGTCAGGTCAGGTTAGCTTAGGTTATGTCAGGTTATGTCAAGTTAGGTCAGTTAAGGTTAGGTTAGGTTAGGTTAGGTTAGGATAGCTTTGGTTAGGTCAGGTTAGGTCAAGTTAGGCCATGGTAGGTCAGGTTATGTCAGGCTAGGAGAGGTTAGGCTAGGTTAGGTTAGATTAGGTTAGGTTAGGTTAAGTTAAGTTAGGTTAGGTTAGGTTAAGTTCAGTTAGGTTGGGTTAGGTAAGGTTAGGTTAGGTTAGGTCATGTCAGGTTATGTTAGGTTAGGTCAGGTTAGGTGAAGTTAGGTCAGGTTAGGTTAGGTTAGGTTAGGTTATGTTAGGCTAGGTTAGGTCAGGTTAGGTCAAGTTAGGCCAGGTTAGGTCAGGTTATGTCAGGTTAGGCTAGGTTAGGTTAGATTAGTTTACGTTAGGTTAATTTAAGTTAGGTTAGGATGGGTTAGGTTAGGTTAGGTCATGTCAGGTTATTTTAGATTAGATTAGGTTAGGTCAAATTAGGTTAGGTTAGGTTAGGTTATTTTAGGTTAGGTCAGATTAGGTCAGGTTAGGTTACATTAGGTTATGTTAGGTTAGGTTAGGTTAGGTCAGGTTAGGTCAAGTTAGGCCAGGTTAGGTCAGGTTATGTCAGGTTAGTCTAGGTTAGGCTAGGTTATGTTAGATTAAGTTAGGTTAGGTTAAGTTAAGTTAGGTTAGGTTAGGTTAGGTCATTCAGGTTATGTTAGATTAGATTAGGTTAGGTCAAGTTAGGTTACATTAGGTTAGGTTAGGTTAGGTTAGGTTAGGTTAGGTTATGTTAGATTAGGTTAGGTTAGGTCAGCTTAGGCGAGGTTAGGGTAGGGTAAGTTAGATTAGGTTAGGTTAGGTAAGGTTAGGCTAGGTTTGGGTAGGATTTTTAGGTTAGGTTACCTTATGTTAGGTTAGGTTAGGTAAGTTTATGTTAGGTTAGGTTAGGTTAGGTAAGGTTAGGTCAGGTTAGGTCAGGTTAGGTTAGGTTAGGTTAGGTCAGGTTAGGTCAAGTTAAGTCAGGTTAGGTCAGGTAAGGTTTGGTTTGGCTAGGTTATTCTATGTTAGGTTAGATTAGATTAGGTTAGGTTAAGTTAGGTTTGGTTAGGTTAGGTTAGGTTAGGTTAGGTTAGGTCATGTCAGGTGAGGTTAGGTTAGGTTAGGTTAGGTCATTTTAGGTTAGGTTAGGTTAGGTTAGGTTAGGTTAGTTTATTTTGGGTTAGGTTAGATTAGGTTAGGTTAGGTTAGGTTAGGTTAGGTTAGGTTAGGTCAGGTTAAATCAGCTCAGGTTAGGTTACGTCCAGTTAGGTCAAGTTAGATCAGGTTAGGTCAAGTTAGGTTAGGTTAGGTCAGGTTATGTGAGGTTAGGTTAGCTTAGGTTTTGTTAGCTTAGGTTAGGTTAGGTCAGGTTACATTAGGTTAGGTTAGGTTAGGATAGTTTAGGTTAGGTTAGGATAAGTTAGGTTAGGTTGGGTTAGGATAGGTCAGGTTAAATCAGGTCAGTTTAGGTTAGGTCAGGTTAGGTCAAGTTAGATCAGGTTAGGTCAGGTTATGTCAGGTTACACTAGGTTAGGATAGGTTAGGTTAGATTAGGTTAGGTTAGGTTAGCTTAGGTTGGGTTAGCTTAGGTTAGGTTTGGTTAGGTTAGGTTAGGATAGTTTAGGTTAGGTTAGGTTAGGTTAGGTTAGGCTAGGTTAAGTTAGGTCAGGTTAGATTAGATTAAGTTAGGTTAGGTTGGGTTAGGTTAGGTTAGGTCACGTCCGGACAGGTTAGGTTAGGTTAGGTTAGGTTAAGTTAGGTTAGGATAGGTTGGGATAGGTTAGGTTAGGTTAGGTTAGGTTAGGTTGCGTTAGGTTGGGTTACTTTGGATTAGGTTGTGTTCGGTTGGGATAGTTTGGGTTAGGTTGGATTATGTTGGGTTGGGTTAGGTTAGGTTAGGTTAGGTTAGGTTAGGTAAGATTAGTTTGGGTTAGGTTGGGTTAGGTTGAATTAGGTAGGGTTAGGTTAGGTTAGGTTAGGTTAGGTTAGGGTCGTTTACATCAGGTTAGGTTAGGTTAGGTTAGGTTAGATTAGGTTAGGTCAGGTTAGGTCAGATTAGGTTAGGTTAGGTCAGGTTAGGTCACGTTAGGTTAGGTTAGGTTAGATTAGGTTAGGTTAGGTTAGGTTAGGTTAGGTTAGGTTAGGTTAGGTCAGGTTATGTCAAGTTAGGCCAGGTTAAGTTAGGTTAGGTTAGGTTAGGTTAGGGTCGTTTAGTTCAGGTTAGGTTAGGTTAGGTTAGGTTAGATTAGGTTAGGTCAGGTTAGGTCAGATTAGGTTAGGTTAGGTCAGGTTAGGACACGTTAGGTTAGGTTAGGTTAGGTTAGGTTAGGTTAGGTTAGGTTAGGTTAGGTTGGGTTAGGTCATTCAGATTAGATTACATCAGATTAGGTTAGGTCAGGTTACGTTAAGTTAGGTTAGGTTAGGTTAGGTTAGGTTAAGTTAGGTTATTTTTGGTTAGGTTAGGTTAGGTTAGGTTAGGTTAGTTTAGGTTAGGACAGGTTATGTCAGGTTGGGTAGGTTAGGCTGGCTTAGGTTAGATTAGGTTAGGTTAGTTTAGGTTAGGCTATATTAGGTTAGGTTAGGTTACGTTAGGTTAGGTTATTTTCGGTTAGGATAGTTTAGGTTAGGTTAGGTTAGGTTAGGTCAGATTAAGTTAGGTCAGGTTAGGTTAAGTCTTGTTAGGTTAGACTAGGTTAGGTTATGTTAGAACAGGTTAGGTTAGGTTAGGTTAGTTTAGGTTAGGTTAGGTTAGGTTAGGTCAGGTAAGGTCAGGTCAGGTCAGGTCAGGTCAGGTCAGGTCAGTTCATGTCAGGTCAGGTCAGGTCAGGTCAAGTCAGGTCGGGTCGGGTCGGGTCGGGTCGGGTCGGGTTGGGTCAGGACCGTGCGGTTCGGGTCGGGTCGGGTTGTATTGGGTTACGTTGTGTTGGGTTGGGTGGGTTATGTTCTGTTGGGTTGGGTTGGGTTGGGTTGCGTAAGGTTAGGTTCGGTTAGTTTAGGTTAGGTTAGGTTAGGTTCTGTTAGGATAGGTTACGTTAGGTTAGGTTAGGTTAGGTCAGGTTATGTTAGGTTTGGTTAGGTTAGGTTAGGTTAGATCAGGTCATTTCAGGTTATGTCAGGTTAGGCTAGGTTAGGCTAGGCTAGGTTTGATTGGTTTAGGTTAGGTCAGGTTAGGTCAGGTCAGGTTAGGTTAGGTCAGGTAAGGTTAAGTTAGGTCAGGTTAGGTCAGGTTATGTCGGGTATGGCTAGGTTAGGCTAGGTAAGGTTAGATTAGGTTAGGTTAGGTTAGTTTAGGCTGGGTTAGGTTAGGTTAGGTTAGATCAATTTAGGTTAGGTTTGGTTAGGATAGGTAAGGTTAGGTTAGATAAGGTTAGGTTAGGTTAGCTTACGTTACGTTAGGTTAGATTACATTAGGTTAATTTAGGTTAGCTTAGATTAGGTTAGGTTAGGTTAGGTTAGATTGGGTTAGGTTAGGTTAGGTTAGGTTAGGTTGGGTTGGGTTGGGTTACGTTGGGTTGGATTAGGTTGTGTTAGGTTGGGTTAAGTTAGGTTAGTTTAGGTTAGGTTAGGTTAGGTTAGAATAGGTTAGGTTAGGTTAGGTTAGGTTACGTTAGGTTAGGTTAGGTTAGGTCAGGTTAGGTCAAGTTTGGTCAGATTATGTCAGATTATGTCAGGTTGGGCAAAGTTAGGTTAGGTTAGGTTACATTAGGTTAGGTTAGGATAGTTTATTTTAGGTTAGGTTAGGTTAGGTTAGGTCAGGTAAGGTCAGGTCAGTCAGGTCAGGTCAGGTCAGGTCAGGTCAGGTCAGGTCAGCGCAGGTCAGGTCATGTCAGGTCAGGTCAGGTCGGGTCAAGTCGGTTCGGGTCGGGTCGGGTTGGGTCAGGACGGTGCGGTTCGGGTCGGGTCGGGTTGTATTGGGTTATGTTGTGTTGGGTTGGGTGGGTTGGGTTCTGTTGGGTTGGGTTGGGTTGCATAAGATTAGGTTAGGTTAGTTTAGGTTAGGTTCGGTTAGGATAGGTTAGGTTAGGTTAGGTTAGGTTAGGTCAATTTATGTTAAGTCAGGTTATGTTAGACCAGGTTAGGTTAGGTCATTTTAGGTTAGATTAAGTTAGGTTAGGTTAGGTCAGATCTGGTTACATTAGGTTAGGTCATCAGACAGTGTACAAACTATTCTGCAGCAGACGTGGTGCTCCGACCACTTTTAAAGGCATGTTGTAAATCTCTTATAAGTTATTCGTATTATAGTGCTCGATTAAGATTTCTAGATTTTTTTTTAAATTAATTTACCAAACACTGAGGTTAAGGAACTGGTCTGTAGTTCTGTGTCTGGGTTCTTTCCTCTTTTTGATATAAAGGTTTACCTATAGCAAGTTTCAGTTTCATCGGAAGGAAACCTGCTTCAAGTATGCAATTTATTAGATGGACTAATGGTATGGCTTACATACCCTTACATTTTTTAGTAGAGAAGGAGATAATTCATCCCATCCAGCTGAACTTTTATTTTTTTGGCTGTCAGTAAGCTATGTTATGTACTTGATGGTTACTGTATGTAGCTTACAATTGTCCCATTTCTTTTTCTTGTTATATTTAAACTGTCTCTCCTGTTTCACGCAAGTAACATCTTCAATGGCATCTATAAAGTAGCCATTAAATATATTACTAAATATGTAAGGATCAGAAAAAATTATCATTATGTATATTTAATTCTATATTATTAATTTTAGTTTTTGAATCAGTGTTCATCATATCATTAAATACTGCCCATTTTCTATAATCCTCTTTATATAAATAGAGTGGTTTTTCTGTGTAGGTTGTACATATACTCTATTCCTTCTTTGAGTCTTTTCGTTAATTCATCTAGTTTTTATCGTTTGAGTACTGCAGGGTTATTTTTTTAACATCGATCTTCTTTGCCAGGATAGTAATATCAATAGGTCTAGTTAAAATTTTTAGAAATACTTCCTAACTGCTAAC
>NC_064930.1:16602927-16605427 GCF_023897955.1 Schistocerca gregaria | reverse complement strand
CGGTTCGGTTCGGTTCGGTTCGGTTCGGTTCGGTGCGGTTCGGTTCGGGTCGGTTGGGTTAGGTTGGGTTAGGTTGGGTTAGGTTGGGTTAGGTTGGGTTAGGTTGGGTTAGGGTGGGTTAGGTTGGGTTAGGTTGGGTTAGGTTGGGTTAGGTTGGGTTAGGTTAGGTTAGGTTAGGTTAGGTTAGGTTAGGTTAGGTTAGGTTAGGTTAGGTTCGGTTCGGTTCGGTTCGGTTCGGTTCGGTTCGGTTCGGTTAGGTTCGGTTAGGTTAGGTTAGGTTAGGTTAGGTTAGGTTAGGTTACTTTAGGTTCGGTTCGGTTCGGTTCGGTTCGGTTCGGTTCGGCACGGTTCGGTTCGGTTCGGATCGGTTCGGTTCGGTTCGGTTCGGTTCGGTTCGGTTCGGTTCGGTTCGGTTCGGTTAGGTTCGGTTAGGTTCGGTTAGGTTAGGTTAGGTTAGGTTAGGTTAGGTTAGGTTAGGTTCGGTTCGGTTCGGTTCGGTTCGGTTCGGTTCGGTTCGGTTCGGTTCGGTTCGGTTCGGTTAGGTTAGGTTAGGTTAGGTTAGGTTAGGTTAGGTTAGGTTAGGTTAGGTTAGGTTAGGTTAGGTTAGGTTAGGTAAGGTTAAGTTAGGTTAGGTCGGGTTAGGTTAGTTTAGGTTAGGTCGGGTTAGGTTAGGTTAGGTCAGGTCAGGTTAGGTTAGGTCAGGTCATGTTAGGTTAGGTTAGGTCAGGTAGGTTAGGTCAGGTCAGGTTAGGTTAGGTTAGGTCAGGTCAGGTTAGGTTAGGTTAGGTTTAGGTTAGGTTAGGTTAGGTTAGGTTTAGGTTAGGTTAGGTTAGGTTAGGTTAGGTTAGGTTAGGTTAGGTTAGGTTAGGTTAGGTTAGGTTAGGTTAGGTTAGGTTAGGTTAGGTTAGTTTAGGTTAGGTTAGGTTGGGTTAAGTTTGGTTGGGTTAGGTTAGGTTATGTAAGGTTAGGTTAGGTTGGGTTAGGTTAGGTTAGGTTAGGTTAGGTTAGGTTAGGTTAGGTTAGGTTAGGTTAGGTTAGGTCGGGTCAGGTTAGGTTGGGTCAGGTCAGGTTAGGTTAGGTCAGGTCAGGTTAGTATAGGTTAGGTCAGGTAGGTTAGGTCAGATCAGGTTAGGTTAGGTCAGGTCAGGTCAGGTTAGGTTAGGTTAGGTTTAGGTTAGGTTAGGTTAGGTTAGGTTAGGTTAGATTAGGTTAGGTTAGGTTAGGTTAGGTTAGGTTAGGTTAGGTTAGGTTAGGTTAGGTTAGGTTAGGTTCGGTTAGGTTAGGTTAGGTTAGGTTAGGTTAGGTAAGCTTAGGTTAGGTTAGGTTAGGTTAGGTTAGGTTAGGTTAGGTTAGGTTAGGTTAGGTTAGGTTAGGTTAGGTTGGGTTGGGTTGGGTTGGGTTGGGTTGGGTTGGGTTGGGTTGGGTTGGGTTGGGTTGGTTGGGTTGGGTTGGGTTGGGTTGGGTTGGGTTGGGTTGGGTTGGGTTGGGTTGGGTTGGGTTGGGTTGGGTTGGGTTGGGTTGGGTTGGGTTGTGGTTAGATTAGGTTAGGTTAGGTTAGGTTAGGTTAGGTTAGGTTAGGTTAGGTTAGGTTAGGTTAAAGTAGGTTGGGTTAGGTTAGGTTAGGTTAGGTTGGGTTAGGTTAGGTTAGGTCAGGTCAGGTTAGGTTAGGTCAGGTCAGGTCAGGTTAGGTTAGGTTAGGTAGGTTAGGTCAGGTGAGGTTAGGTTAGGTTAGGTCAGGTTAGGTTAGGTTAGGTTAGGTTTAGGTTAGGTTAGGTTAGGTTAGGTTAGGTTAGGTTAGGTTAGGTTAGGTTAGGTTTGGTTAGGTTAGGTTAGGTTAGGTCATGTCAGGTCAGGTCAGGTCTGGTCAGGTCATGTCAGGGCAGGTCAGGTCAGGTCAGGTCAGGTCAGGTCAGGTCAGGTTAGGTTAGGTCAGGTCAGGTTATGTTACGTTAGGTCATCAGATTGTGTACAATCTGCACTGCTGCAGATTTGGTGCTCCGACCACTTCTAAAGCCGTGTTGGAAATCTCCTATTAAGTTATTCGTATAATAGTGCTTGATTAAGTTTTGTAGATTTATATTTTCTATTAATTTACCAAACACCTTGGTTAAGGCAACTGGTCTGTAGTTCTGTGGCTATTTTCTTTCCTCTTTTTGATATAAAGCTTTAACTATAGCAAGTTTCAGTTTCATCGGAAAAACACCACCTTCAAGTACACAATTATTTAGATGGACTAATGGTATGGCTAACTCACCCTTGCATTTTTTTAGTAGAAAAGGAGAGAATTCATCCCATCCAGCTGAACTTTTGCTTTTTAGGCTGTCAGTTAGCTATGTTACGTCCTTGATGGTTACTGTAGCTAGCTTACAAGAGTCCCGTTTCTTTTCCTTATTATATTTATACTCCCTCTCTTGTTTTATGCATGTATGATTTTCAATAGCATCTATAAAGTAATCATTAAATATGTTACTAACTATGTAAGGATCAGAAAAATTATCAT
>NC_064930.1:16580427-16592927 GCF_023897955.1 Schistocerca gregaria | reverse complement strand
AGGTTAGGTTAGGTTAGGTTAGGTTAGGTAGGGTTAGGTTAGGTTAGGTTAGGTTAGGTTAGGTTAGGTTAGGTTAGGTTAGGTTAGGTTAGGTTAGTTTAGGTAGGGTTAGGTTAGGTTAGGTTAGGTTAGGTTAGGTTAGGTTAAGTTAGGTTAGGTAGGGTTAGGTTAGGTTAGGTAGGTTTAGGTTAGGTTAGGTTCGGTTAGGTTAGGTTAGGTAAGGTTAGGTTTGGTTTTGTTAGGTTAGGTTATGTTAGGTTAGGTTAGGTAAGGTTAGGTTAGGTTTGGTTAGGTTAGGTTAGGTTAGGTCATGTCAGGTCAGGTCAGGTCTGGTCAGGTCAGGTCAGGGCAGGTCAGTTCAGGTCAGGTCAGGTCACGTCACGTCAGGTCAATTCATTTCAAGTCAGGTCAGGTCAGGTCATGTTAGGTTAGGTTAGGTTAGGTTAGGTTAGGTTAGGTTAGGTTAGGTTAGGTTAGGTTAGGTTAGGTTACGTTAGGTTAGGTTAGGTAAGGTTAGGTTAGGTTAGGTTAGGTTAGGTTAGGTTAGGTTAGGTTAGGTTAGGTTAGGTTAGGTTAGGTTAGGTTAGGTTAGGTTGGGTTGGGTTGGGTTGGGTTGGGTTGGGTTGGGTTGGGTTAGGTTGGGTTGGGTTGGGTTGGGTTGGGTCGGGTTGGGTTGGGTTGTTTTAGGTTAGGTTAGGTTAGGTTAGGTTACATTAGGTTAAGTTAGGTTAGGTTAGGTTAGGTTAGCTTAGGTTAGGTTAGGTTAGGTTAGGTAGGGTTAGGTTAGGTTAGGTTAGGTTAGGTTAGGTTAGGTTAGGTTAGGTTAGTTTAGGTAGTGTTAGGTTAGGTTAGGTTATGTTAGGTTAGGTTAGGTTAGGTTAGGTTAGGTAGGGTTAGGTTAGGTTAGGTTAGGTTAGGTTAGGTTAGGTTAGGTTAGGTTAGGTTAGGTTAGGTAGTGTTAGGTTAGGTTAGGTTAGGTTAGTTTAGGTTAGGTTAGGTAGGGTTAGGTTAGGTTAGGTAGGGTTAGGTTAGGTTAGGTTAGGTTAGGTTAGGTAAGGTTAGGTTTGGTTTGGTTAGGTTAGCTTATGTTAGGTTAGGTTAGGATAGGTTAGGTTAGGTTAGGTTTGGTTCGGTTAGGTTAGGTTAGGTCTTGTCAGGTCAGGTGAGGTCTGGTCAGGTCAGGTCAGGGCAGGTCAGGTCAGGTCAGGTCAGGTCAGGTCAGGTCAATTCATTTCAGGTCAGGTCAGGTCAGGTCATGTTAGGTTAGGTTAGGTTAGGTTAGGTTAGGTTAGGTAAGGTTAGGTTAGGTTAGGTTATGATAGGTTAGGTTAGGTTAGGTTTGGTGAGGTTCGGTTAGGTTAGGTTAGGTTAGGTTTGGTTAGGTAAGGTTAGGTTAGGTTAGGTTAGGTTAGGTAGATTAGGTTAGGTTAGGTTAGGTTAGGTTAGGTTATGTTAGGTTAGGTTAGGTTACGTTAGGTTAGGTTAGGTCAGGTTAGGTTAGGTCAGGTTAGGTTAGGTCAGGTTAGGTTAGGTCAAGTCAGGTTGGGTCAGGTCATGTTACGTCAGGTCAGGTTAGGCTGGGTCAGATTAGGTTAGGTTAGGTTAGGTTAGGTTAGGTTAAGTTAGGTTAGGTTAGGTTAGGTTAGGTTAGGTTAGGTTAGGTTAGGTTAAGTTAGGTGATGTCAGGTTAGATTAGGTTAGGTCAGGTTAGGTTAGGTTAGTTTATGTTAGGTTAGGTTAGGTTAGGTTAGGTTAGGTTAGGTTAGGTTAGGTTAGGTTAGGTGAGGTTAGGTTAGGTTAGGTTAGGATAGGTTAGGTTAGGTTAGATTTGGTTTGGTTAGGTTAGGTTAGGTTAGGTTAGGTTAGGTTTGGTTAGGTTAGGTTAGGTTAGGTCATGTCAGGTCAGGTCAGGGCTGGTCAGGTCAGGTCAGGGCAAGTCAGGTCAGGTCAGGTCTGGTTGGGTTCGGTCAGATCAGGTTATGTTATGTTATGTCATCAGATTGTGTACAATCTGTACTGCTGCAGATGTGGTCCTCCGAACACTTCTAAAGCCGTGTTGGAAATCTCCTATTAAGTTATTCGTATAATAGTGCTTGATTAAGTTTTGTAGATTTATATTTTCAATTAATTTACCAAACACCTTGGTTAGGGCAACTGGTCTGTAGTTCTGTGACTATTTTCTTTCCTCTTTTTGATATAAAGCTTTAACTACAGCAAGTTTCAGTTTCATCAGAAAAACACCTCCTTCAAGTACACAATTAATTAGATGGACTAATGGTATGGCTAACTCACCCTTGCATTTTTTTAGTAGAAAAGGAGAGAATTCATCCCATCCAGCTGAACTTTTATTTTTAGGCTGTCAATTAGCTATGTTACGTCCTTGATGGTTACTGTAAATAGCTTACAAGAGTCCCGTTTCTTTTCCTTATTATATTCATACGCGCTCTCTTGTTTTACGCAAGTATCATTTTCAATAGCATCTATAAAGTAATCATTAAATATATTACTAACTATGTAAGGATCAGAAAAATTATCATTAGGTATATTTAAATCTATATTATTAATTTTAGATTCTTAATCAGTGTTCCTCATATCATTAACTACTGCCCAGCACATCTTTGAGACACAGTCAGAATTTCTGACCAGTTTACTAATATGTTCTACTTTCCTTCTCCTTACTTCCTTGCAATAATCATATTTGTATTTTTTGTAATCCTCTTTATATGAATAGAGACTGGTTTTCTGTATAGCTTATTTACATACTCAATTCCTTCTTTGAGTCTTTTCCTTTTATCATCTAGCTTTACACGTTTGACTACTGGAGGTTTTATTTTTATTTACATCGATCTTCTTTGTCAGGACAGTAATATCAATATGTCTAGTTAAAATTTTTACAAATACTTCCTAATTGCTGTCAACTCCTTTTCCCTAGTAACTGATTCGCAAGATTCTTGACCCCAAGTTTTCTTTGGCAAGATGCTGTTGTACTCAGAAAATAATCTTCTTTTCTGATATTATTTGTTTTGTTTGAGTATATTAAGACAACCAATCACTAATAACTGTCCTAAATGATCAGATATGTGCCCGCTTACAGTTTGTGCTGACACAACATTTTGATAATTGGTCATTACATGATCTGTAGAACTGGTGCTTGAATCAGCTATTCTAGAGGGCACATGACCCAGTAGATCTTTAATATCATAGGATTGTGTGCAGTCTTGTAAACCTTTGCATTCCTGCCTGTTGCTTAGTGTGTTTACATTAAAGTCTTCTAACATTATAATCTTTACTGTATTGCCACCCTTGCTCAGCTTCCCCAATACACTATCCAGTGCTTCCAGGAAAACCACGAGATTACCAGAAGGGCCTTGATATATACCTACCACAATCTTTGGGACAGATACAATTGTTAACTTAAATATCAATCTTTCAAAATCTTTCTCAAAACAATAATCATTAACCCAAGATACATTTTCTACAGAACTTATTAAGTTACATTTCCGTATGTAAGTAGCAACACACCCTCCTTTCTGATCTATTCTACAGAAAATCGATGCAAGATTATACTCCTGTAACTTATAACATCGAATATTATGGTTAGCTTTTGATGCTCGGTAACCACGATTATATGTGTAGCTAGATCTGTAACAGAGGCCTCAGAAACATCGATTTTGTAAGCCGAGCACTCGACATTTAATGTAAAAATGATACAGTAGAACAATTGTGAGAGCATATATCCTTGTCAAAGTTAATGTTATCACACAAATTGATAGTTTCTAAATTAGGAACACTGAGCGACTTTGTAATCCTAAAGAATCAACAGTATTGACATTGCAGTGAGGAATTATTTCTGTTTGCTTGCTCTGCAGGCATATATAAATATCACTTCCGACTTTCGTGTGAATGACATCTGAGATTAGGTCAGGTTAGGTTAGGTCAGGTTAGGTTAGGCTAGGTTAGGCTAGGTTAGGCTAGGTTAGGCGAGGCTAGGCTAGGCTAGGCTAGGCTAGGCTAGGCTAGGCTAGGCTAGGCTAGGCTAGGCTAGGCTAGGCTAGGCTATGCTATTCTAGGCTAGGGTAGGTTAGGCTAGGCTAAGCTAGGCTAGTTTAGGCTAGGCTAGGCTAGACTAGGCTAGGCTAGGCTAGGCTAGGATAGGATAGGCTAGGCTACTCTAATCTAGGCTAGGCTAGGCTAGGCTAGGCTAGGCTGGGCTAGGCTACGGTAGGCTAGGCCAGGCTAGGCTAGGCTAGGCTAGGCTAGGCTAGGCTAATCTAGGTTAGGCTAGGCTAGGTTAGGTTAGGTTAGGCTAGGTTAGGTTAGGTTAAGTTAGGTTAGATTAGGTTAGGTTAGGTTAGGTTACGTTAGGTTAGGTCAGGCTAGGTCAGGTCAGGTCAGTTTACGTTATGTCAGGTTAGGTTAGGTTAGGTTAGGTTAGGATAGGTTAGGTTAGGTATAGTTCAGTTCAGTTAGGTTCGGTTCGGTTAGGTTCGGTTAGGTTAGGTTAAGTTAGGTTAGGTTAGGTTAGGTTAGGTACAGTTAGGTTAGGTTAGGTTAGGTTAGGTTAGGTTAGGTTAGGTTAGGTTAGGTTAGGTTAGGTTAGGTTAGGTTAGGTCAGGTTAGGTTAGGTCAGGTCAGGTCAGGTCCGATCAGGTTAGGTCAGGTCAGGTCGGGTCAGGTCAGGTCGGCTCGGGTCAGGTCAGGTCAGGTCAGGTCAGGTCGGGTCAGGTCAGGTCAGGTCAGGTCAGGTCAGGTCAGGTCAGGTCAGGTCAGGTCAGGTCAGGTCAGGTCAGGTCAGGTCAGGTTAGGTTAGGTTATGTTAGGTCAGGTCAGGTCAGTTCAGGTCAGGTCAGGTCAGGTCAGGTCAGGTCAGGTTAGGTTAGGTTATGTTAGGTTAGGTTCAGTTCCGTTAGGTTCAGTTCGGTTATTTTCGGTTCGGTTAGGTTCGGTTAGGTTAGGTTAGGTTATGTTCGGTTAGGTTAGGTTAGGTTAGGTTAGGTTATGTTAGGTTAGGTTAGGTAGGTTAGGTTTGGTTAGGTTAGGTTAGTTTAGGGTAGGTTAGGTTAGGTTAGGTTAGGTTAGGTTAGGTTAGGTTAGGTTAGGTTAGGTTAGGTCAGGTTAGGTTAGGTCAGGTTAGTTTAGGTCAGGTTAGGTTAATTCAGGTCAGGTTAGGTCAGGTCAGGTCAGGACAGGTCAGGTCAGGTCAGATCAGGTCAGGTCAGGTCACGTCAGGTCAGGTCAGGTCAGGTCTGGTCAGGTCAGGTCAGGTCAGGTCAGGTTGGGTCAGGTCAAGTCAAGTCAGGTCAGGTCAGGTCAGGTCAGGTTAGGTTAGGTTAGGTTAGGTTAGGTTAGGTTAGGTTAGGTTAGGTTAGGTCAGGTGAGGTCAGGTGAGGTCAGGTCAGGTCAGGTCAGGTCAGGTCGGGTCAGGTCAGGTTAAGTTAGGTTATGTTATGTTAGGTTACGTTAGGTTAGGTTCGGTTCGGTTCGGTTCGGTTCGGTTCGGTTCAGTTCGGTTAGGTTAGGTTAGGTTAGGTTAGGTTAGGTTAGGTTAGTTTAGGTTAGGTTAGGTTAGGTTAGGTTAAGTTAGGTTAGGTTAGGTTAGGTTAGGTTAGGTTAGGTTAGGTTAGGTTACGTTAGGTTAGGTTAGGTTAGGTTAGGTTAGGTTAGGTTAGGTTAGGTTCGGTTCGGTTAGGTTCAGTTAGGTTAGGTTCGGTTCAGTTCGGTTCGGTTCGGTTCGGTTCGGTTCGGTTCGGTTCGGTTCGGTTTGTGTTGGTTCAGTTCGGTTCGGTTCTGTTAGGTTGGGTTAGGTTGGGTTAGGTTGGGTTAGGTTGGGTTAGGTTAGGTTAGGTTAGGTTAGGTTAGGTTAGGTTAGTTTAGGTTAGTTAGGTTAGGTTAGGTTAGGTTACGTTAGGTTGGGTTAGGTTATGTTAGGTTGGGTTAGGTTAGGTTGGTTTGGGTTAGGTTAGGTTAGTTTAGGTTAGGTTGGGTTAGGTTATGTTAGGTTAGGTGAGGTTAGGTAAGGTTAGGTTAGGTTAGGTTAGGTTAGGTTAGGTTAGGTTAGGTTAGGTTAGGTTAGGTTAGGTTAGGTTAGGTTAGGTCAGGTTAGGTTAGGTTAAGTTAGGTTAGGTTAGGTTAGGTTAGGTTAGGTTAGGTTAGGTTAGGTTAAGTTAGGTTAGGTTAGGTTAGGTTAGGTTAGGTTAGGTTAGGTTAGGTTAGGTTAGGTTAGGTTAGGTTAGGTTAGGTTAGGTTAGGTTAGGTTCGGTTAGGTTCGGTTCGGTTCGGTTCGGTTAGTTTAGTTTAGGTTCGGTTAGGTTAGGTTAGGTTAGGTTAGGTTAGGTAAGGTAAGGTTAGGTTAGGTTAGGTTAGGTTAGGTTAGGTTAGGTTAGGTTAGGTTAGGTTAGGTTAGGTAGGGTTAGGTTTGGTTAGGTTAGGTTAGGTTAGGTTAGGTTAGGTTAGGTTAGGTTAGGTTAGGTTAGTTTAGGTAGGGTTAGGTTAGGTTAGGTTAGGTTAGGTTAGGTTAGGTTAGGTTAGGTTAGGTTAGGTTAGGTTAGGTTAGGTTAGGTTAGGTTAGGTTAGGTTAGGTTAGGTTAGGTTAGGTTAGGTTAGGTTAGGTTAGGTTAGGTTAGGTTAGGTTAGGTCAGGTTAGGTTAGGTCAGGTCAGGTCAGGTCCGATCAGGTTAGGTCAGGTCAGGTCGGGTCAGGTCAGGTCGGCTCGGGTCAGGTCAGGTCAGGTCAGGTCAGGTCGGGTCAGGTCAGGTCAGGTCAGGTCAGGTCAGGTCAGGTCAGGTCAGGTCAGGTGAGGTCAGGTCAGGTCAGGTCAGGTCAGGTCAGGTTAGGTTAGGTTATGTTAGGTCAGGTCAGGTCAGTTCAGGTCAGGTCAGGTCAGGTCAGGTCAGGTCAGGTTAGGTTAGGTTATGTTAGGTTAGGTTCAGTTCCGTTAGGTTCAGTTCGGTTATTTTCGGTTCGGTTAGGTTCGGTTAGGTTAGGTTAGGTTATGTTCGGTTAGGTTAGGTTAGGTTAGGTTAGGTTGTGTTAGGTTAGGTTAGGTAGGTTAGGTTTGGTTAGGTTAGGTTAGTTTAGGGTAGGTTAGGTTAGGTTAGGTTAGGTTAGGTTAGGTTAGGTTAGGTTAGGTTAGGTCAGGTCAGGTTAGGTTAGGTCAGGTTAGTTTAGGTCAGGTTAGGTTAATTCAGGTCAGGTTAGGTCAGGTCAGGTCAGGACAGGTCAGGTCAGGTCAGATCAGGTCAGGTCAGGTCACGTCAGGTCAGGTCAGGTCAGGTCTGGTCAGGTCAGGTCAGGTCAGGTCAGGTTGGGTCAGGTCAAGTCAAGTCAGGTCAGGTCAGGTCAGGTCAGGTTAGGTTAGGTTAGGTTAGGTTAGGTTAGGTTAGGTTAGGTTAGGTTAGGCCAGGTGAGGTCAGGTGAGGTCAGGTCAGGTCAGGTCAGGTCAGGTCGGGTCAGGTCAGGTTAAGTTAGGTTATGTTATGTTAGGTTACGTTAGGTTAGGTTCGGTTCGGTTCGGTTCGGTTCGGTTCAGTTCGGTTAGGTTAGGTTAGGTTAGGTTAGGTTAGGTTAGGTTAGTTTAGGTTAGGTTAGGTTAGGTTAGGTTAAGTTAGGTTAGGTTAGGTTAGGTTAGGTTAGGTTAGGTTAGGTTAGGTTACGTTAGGTTAGGTTAGGTTAGGTTAGGTTAGGTTAGGTTAGGTTAGGTTCGGTTCGGTTAGGTTCAGTTAGGTTAGGTTCGGTTCAGTTCGGTTCGGTTCGGTTCGGTTCGGTTCGGTTCGGTTCGGTTTGTGTTGGTTCAGTTCGGTTCGGTTCTGTTAGGTTGGGTTAGGTTGGGTTAGGTTGGGTTAGGTTGGGTTAGGTTAGGTTAGGTTAGGTTAGGTTAGGTTAGGTTAGTTTAGGTTAGTTAGGTTAGGTTAGGTTAGGTTACGTTAGGTTGGGTTAGGTTATGTTAGGTTGGGTTAGGTTAGGTTGGTTTGGGTTAGGTTAGGTTAGTTTAGGTTAGGTTGGGTTAGGTTATGTTAGGTTAGGTGAGGTTAGGTAAGGTTAGGTTAGGTTAGGTTAGGTTAGGTTAGGTTAGGTTAGGTTAGGTTAGGTTAGGTTAGGTTAGGTTAGGTTAGGTCAGGTTAGGTTAGGTTAAGTTAGGTTAGGTTAGGTTAGGTTAGGTTAGGTTAGGTTAGGTTAGGTTAGGTTAGGTTAGGTTAAGTTAGGTTAGGTTAGGTTAGGTTAGGTTAGGTTAGGTTAGGTTAGGTTAGGTTAGGTTAGGTTAGGTTAGGTTAGGTTAGGTTAGGTTAGGTTAGGTTCGGTTAGGTTCGGTTCGGTTCAGTTCGGTTAGTTTAGTTTAGGTTCGGTTAGGTTAGGTTAGGTTAGGTTAGGTTAGGTAAGGTAAGGTTAGGTTAGGTTAGGTTAGGTTAGGTTAGGTTAGGTTAGGTTAGGTTAGGTTAGGTTAGGTAGGGTTAGGTTTGGTTAGGTTAGGTTAGGTTAGGTTAGGTTAGGTTAGGTTAGGTTAGGTTAGGTTAGTTTAGGTAGGGTTAGGTTAGGTTAGGTTAGGTTAGGTTAGGTTAGGTTAGGTTAGGTTAGGTTAGGTTAGGTAGGGTTAGGTTAGGTTAGGTAGGGTTAGGTTAGGTTAGGTTAGTTTAGGTTAGGTTAGGTAAGGTTAGGTTTGGTTTGGTTAGGTTAGGTTATGTTAGGTTAGGTTAGGTAAGGTTAGGTTAGGTTTGGTTAGGTTAGGTTAGGTTAGGTCATGTCAGGTCAGGTCAGGTCTGGTCAGGTCAGGTCAGGGCAGGTCAGTTCAGGTCAGGTCAGGTCACGTCACGTCAGGTCAATTCATTTCAAGTCAGGTCAGGTCAGGTCATGTTAGGTTAGGTTAGGTTAGGTTAGGTTAGGTTAGCTTAGGTTAGGTTAGGTTAGGTTAGGTTAGGTTAGGTTAGGTTAGGTAAGGTTAGGTTAGGTTAGGTTAGGTTAGGTTAGGTTAGGTTAGGTTAGGTTAGGTTAGGTTAGGTTAGGTTAGGTTAGGTTAGGTTAGGTTAGGTTGGGTTGGGTTGGGTTGGGTTGGGTTGGGTTGGGTTGGGTTGGGTTGGGTCGGGTTGGGTTGGGTTGTTTTAGGTTAGGTTAGGTTGGGTTAGGTTACATTAGGTTAAGTTAGGTTAGGTTAGGTTAGGTTAGGTTAGGTTAGGTTAGGTTAGGTTAGGTTAGGTAGGGTTAGGTTAGGTTAGGTTAGGTTAGGTTAGGTTAGGTTAGGTTAGGTTAGGTTAGGTTAGTTTAGGTAGTGTTAGGTTAGGTTAGGTTAGGTTAGGTTAGGTTAGGTTAGGTTAGGTTAGGTTAGGTTAGGTAGGGTTAGGTTAGGTTAGGTTAGGTTAGGTTAGGTTAGGTTAGGTTAGTTTAGGTAGTGTTAGGTTAGGTTAGGTTAGGTTAGTTTAGGTTAGGTTAGGTAGGGTTAGGTTAGGTTAGTTAGGGTTAGGTTAGGTTAGGTTAGGTTAGGTTAGGTTAGGTTAGGTAAGGTTAGGTTTGGTTTGGTTAGGTTAGGTTAGCTTATGTTAGGTTAGGTTAGGTTAGGTTAGGTTAGGTTAGGTTTGGTTCGGTTAGGTTAGGTTAGGTCTTGTCAGGTCAGGTCAGGTCTGGTCAGGTCAGGTCAGGGCAGGTCAGGTAAGGTCAGGTCAGGTCAGGTCAGGTCAAATCATTTCAGGTCAGGTCATGTCAGGTCATGTTATGTTAGGTTAGGTTAGGTTAGGGTAGGTTAGGTTAGGTTAGGTTAGGTTAGGTTAGGTTAGGTTAGGTTATGATAGGTTAGGTTAGGTTAGGTTTGGTGAGGTTCGGTTAGGTTAGGTTAGGTTAGGTTTGGTTAGGTTAGGTTAGGTTAGGTTAGGTTAGGTTAGGTAGATTAGGTTAGGTTAGGTTAGGTTAGGTTATGTTAGGTTAGGTTAGGTTACGTTAGGTTAGGTTAGGTCAGGTTAGGTTAGGTCAGGTTAGGTTAGGTCAGGTTAGGTTAGGTCAAGTCAGGTTGGGTCATGTCATGTTAGGTCAGGTCAGGTTAGGCTGGGTCAGATTAGGTTAGGTTAGGTTAGGTTAGGTTAGGTTAAGTTAGGTTAGGTTAGGTTAGGTTAGGTTAGGTTAGGTTAGGTTAGGTTAGGTGATGTCAGGTTAGATTAGGTTAGGTCAGGTTAGGTTAGGTTAGTTTATGTTAGGTTAGGTTAGGTTAGGTTAGGTTAGGTTAGGTTAGGTGAGGTTAGGTTAGGTTAGGTTAGGATAGGTTAGGTTAGGTTAGCTTTGGTTTGGTTAGGTTAGGTTAGGTTAGGTTAGGTTAGGTTTGGTTAGGTTAGGTTAGGTTAGGTCATGTCAGGTCAGGTCAGGTCTGGTCAGGTCAGGTCAGGGCAAGTCAGGTCAGGTCAGGTCAGGTTGGGTTCGGTCAGATCAGGTTATGTTATGTTAGGTCATCAGATTGTGTACAATCTGTACTGCTGCAGATGTGGTCCTCCGAACACTTCTAAAGCCGTGTTGGAAATCTCCTATTAAGTTATTCGTATAATAGTGCTTGATTAAGTTTTGTAGATTTATATTTTCAATTAATTTACCAAACACCTTGGTTAGGGCAACTGGTCTGTAGTTCTGTGGCTATTTTCTTTCCTCTTTTTGATATAAAGCTTTAACTACAGCAAGTTTCAGTTTCATCAGAAAAACACCTCCTTCAAGTACACAATTAATTAGATGGACTAATGGTATGGCTAACTCACCCTTGCATTTTTTTAGTAGAAAAGGAGAGAATTCATCCCATCCAGCTGAACTTTTATTTTTAGGCTGTCAATTAGATATGTTACGTCCTTGATGGTTACTGTAAATAGCTTACAAGAGTCCCGTTTCTTTTCCTTATTATATTCATACTCGCTCTCTTGTTTTACGCAAGTATCATTTTGAATAGCATCTATAAAGTAATCATTAAATATATTACTAACTATGTAAGGATCAGAAAAATTATCATTAGGTATATTTAAATCTATATTACTAATTTTAGATTCTTAATCAGTGTTCCTCATATCATTAACTACTGCCCAGCACATCTTTGAGACACAGTCAGAATTTCTGACCAGTTTACTAATATGTTCTACGTTCCTTCTCCTTACTTCCTTGCGATAATCATATTTGTATTTTTTGTAATCCTCTTTATATGAATAGAGACTGGTTTTCTGTATAGCTTATTTACATACTCAATTCCTTCTTTGAGTCTTTTCCTTTTATCATCTAGCTTTACACGTTTGACTACTGGAGGTTTTATTTTTATTTACACCGATCTTCTTTGTCGGGACAGTAATATCAATATGTCTAGTTAAAATTTTTACAAATACTTCCTAATTGCTGTCAACTCCTTTTCCCTAGTAACTGATTCGCAAGATTCTTGACCCAAAGTTTTCTTTGGCAAGATGCTGTTGTACTCAGAAAATAATCTTCTTTTCTGATATTATTTGTTTTGTTTGAGTATATTAAGACAACCAATCACTAATAACTGTCCTAAATGATCAGATATGTGCCCGCTTACAGTTTGTGCTGACACAACATTTTCATAATTGGTCATTACATGATCTGTAGAACTGGTGCTTGAATCAGCTATTCTAGAGGGCACATGACCCAGTAGATCTTTAATATCATAGGATTGTGTGCAGTCTTGTAAACCTTTGCATTCCTGCCTGTTGCTTAGTGTGTTTACATTAAAGTCTTCTAACATTATAATCTTTACTGTATTGCCACCCTTGCTCAGCTTCCCCAATACACTATCCAGTGCTTCCAGGAAAACCACGAGATTACCAGAAGGGCTTTGATATATACCTACCACAATATTTGGGACAGATACAATTGTTAACTTAAATATCAATGTTTCAAAATCTTTCTCAAAACAATAATCATTAACCCATGATACATTTTCTACAGAAATTATTAAGTTACATTTCCGTATGTAAGTAGCAACACACCCTCCTTTCTGATCTATTCTACAGAAAATCGATGCAAGATTATACTCCTGTAACTTATAACATCGAATATTATGGTTAGCTTTTGATGCTCGGTAACCACGATTATATGTGTAGCTAGATCTGTAACAGAGGCCTCAGAAACATCGATTTTGTAAGCCGAGCACTCGACATTTAAGGTAAAAATGATACAGTAGAACAATTGTGAGAGCATATATCCTTGTCAAAGTTAATGTTATCACACAAATTGATAGTTTCTAAATTAGGAACACTGAGCGACTTTGTAATCCTAAAGAATCAACAGTATTGACATTGCAGTGAGGAATTATTTCTGTTTTGCTTGCTCTGCAGGCATATATAAATATCACTTCCGACTTTCGTGTGAATGACATCTGAGATTAGGTCAGGTTAGGTTAGGTCAGGTTAGGTTAGGCTAGGTTAGGCTAGGTTAGGCTAGGTTAGGCTAGGTTAGGCGAGGCTAGGCTAGGCTAGGCAAGGCTAGACTAGGCTAGGCTAGGCTAGGCTAGGCTAGGCTAGGCTATGCTATTCTAG
>NC_064930.1:16575427-16577927 GCF_023897955.1 Schistocerca gregaria | reverse complement strand
TTAGGTTAGGTTAGGTTAGGTGAGGTTAGGTTAGGTTAGGTTAGGATAGGTTAGGTTAGGTTAGCTTTGGTTTGGTTAGGTTAGGTTAGGTTAGGTTAGGTTTGGTTAGGTTAGGTTAGGTTAGGTCATGTCAGGTCAGGTCAGGTCTGGTCAGGTCAGGTCAGGGCAAGTCAGGTCAGGTCAGGTCAGGTTGGGTTCGGTCAGATCAGGTTATGTTATGTTAGGTCATCAGATTGTGTACAATCTGTACTGCTGCAGATGTGGTCCTCCGAACACTTCTAAAGCCGTGTTGGAAATCTCCTATTAAGTTATTCGTATAATAGTGCTTGATTAAGTTTTGTAGATTTATATTTTCAATTAATTTACCAAACACCTTGGTTAGGGCAACTGGTCTGTAGTTCTGTGGCTATTTTCTTTCCTCTTTTTGATATAAGGCTTTAACTACAGCAAGTTTCAGTTTCATCAGAAAAACACCTCCTTCAAGTACACAATTAATTAGATGGACTAATGGTATGGCTAACTCACCCTTGCATTTTTTTAGTAGAAAAGGAGAGAATTCATCCCATCCAGCTGAACTTTTATTTTTAGGCTGTCAATTAGATATGTTACGTCCTTGATGGTTACTGTAAATAGCTTACAAGAGTCCCGTTTCTTTTCCTTATTATATTCATACTCGCTCTCTTGTTTTACGCAAGTATCATTTTCAATAGCATCTATAAAGTAATCATTAAATATATTACTAACTATGTAAGGATCAGAAAAATTATCATTAGGTATATTTAAATCTATATTATTAATTTTAGATTCTTAATCAGTGTTCCTCATATCATTAACTACTGCCCAGCACATCTTTGAGACACAGTCAGAATTTCTGACCAGTTTACTAATATGTTCTACTTTCCTTCTCCTTACTTCCTTGCGATAATCATATTTGTATTTTTTGTAATCCTCTTTATATGAATAGAGACTGGTTTTCTGTATAGCTTATTTACATACTCAATTCCTTCTTTGAGTCTTTTCCTTTTATCGTCTAGCTTTACACGTTTGACTACTGGAGGTTTTATTTTTATTTACACCGATCTTCTTTGTCGGGACAGTAATATCAATATGTCTAGTTAAAATTTTTACAAATACTTCCTAATTGCTGTCAACTCCTTTTCCCTAGTAACTGATTCGCAAGATTCTTGACCCCAAGTTTTCTTTGGCAAGATGCTGTTGTACTCAGAAAATAATCTTCTTTTCTGATATTATTTGTTTTGTTTGAGTATATTAAGACAACCAATCACTAATAACTGTCCTAAATGATCAGATATGTGCCCGCTTACAGTTTGTGCTGACACAACATTTTCATAATTGGTCATTACATGATCTGTGGAACTGGTGCTTGAATCAGCTATTCTAGAGGGCACATGACCCAGTAGATCTTTAATATCATAGGATTGTGTGCAGTCTTGTAAACCTTTGCATTCCTGCCTGTTGCTTAGTGTGTTTACATTAAAGTCTTCTAACATTATAATCTTTACTGTATTGCCACCCTTGCTCAGCTTCCCCAATACACTATCCAGTGCTTCCAGGAAAACCACGAGATTACCAGAAGGGCCTTGATATATACCTACCACAATATTTGGGACAGATACAATTGTTAACTTAAATATCAATCTTTCAAAATCTTTCTCAAAACAATAATCATTAAGCCATGATACATTTTCTACAGAACTTATTAAGTTACATTTCCGTATGTAAGTAGCAACACACCCTCCTTTATGATCTATTCTACAGAAAATCGATGCAAGATTATACTCCTGTAACTTATAACATCGAATATTATGGTTAGCTTTTGATGCTCGGTAACCACGATTATATGTGTAGCTAGATCTGTAACAGAGGCCTCAGAAACATCGATTTTGTAAGCCGAGCACTCGACATTTAAGGTAAAAATGATACAGTAGAACAATTGTGAGAGCATATATCCTTGTCAAAGTTAATGTTATCACACAAATTGATAGTTTCTAAATTAGGAACACTGAGCGACTTTGTAATCCTAAAGAATCAACAGTATTGACATTGCAGTGAGGAATTATTTCTGTTTGCTTGCTCTGCAGGCATATATAAATATCACTTCCGACTTTCGTGTGAATGACATCTGAGATTAGGTCAGGTTAGGTTAGGTCAGGTTAGGTTAGGCTAGGTTAGGCTAGGTTAGGCTAGGTTAGGCGAGGCTAGGCTAGGCTAGGCTAGGCTAGGCTAGGCTAGGCTAGGCTAGGCTAGGCTAGGCTATGCTATTCTAGGCTAGGGTAGGTTAGGCTAGGCTAAGCTAGGCTAGTTTAGGCTAGGCTAGGCTAGACTAGGCTAGGCTAGGCTAGGCTAGGATAGGCTAGGCTAGGCTACTCTAATCTAGGCTAGGCTAGGCTAGGCTAGGCTAGGCTGGGCTAGGCTACGGTAGGCTAGGCCAGGCTAGGCTAGGCTAGGCTAGGCTAGGCTAGGCTAATCTAGGTTAGGC
>NC_064930.1:16545427-16562927 GCF_023897955.1 Schistocerca gregaria | reverse complement strand
GGTTGGGTTGGGTTGGGTTGGGATGTATTGGGTTGGGTTGTATTGGGTTGGGTTGGGTTGGGTTGGGTTGGTTCGGGTTGGTTTGGGTTGGGTTGGGTTGGGTTGGGTTGGGTTGGGTTGGGTTGGGTTGGGTTGGGTTGGGTTGGGATGGGTTGGGTTGGGTTGGGTTGGGTTGGGTTGGGTAGGGTTGTGTTGGGTTGGGTTAGGTTAGGTTAGGTTAGGTTAGGTTAGGTTAGGTTAGGTTAGGTTAGGTTAGGTTAGGTTAGGTTAGGTTATGTTAGGTCAGGTCAGGTCAGGTCAGGTCAGGTCAGGTCAGGTCAGGCCAGGTCAGGTCAGGTCATGTCAGGTCAGGTCAGGTTAGGTTAGGTTACGTTAGGTTAGGTTAGGTTAGGTTAGGTTAGGTTAGGTTAGTTTAGGTTAGGTTAGGTTAGGTTAGGTTAGGTTAGGTTAAATTAGGTTAGGTTAGGTTAAATTAATTAGGTTAGGTTAGGTTAGGTTAGGTTAGGTTAGGTTAGGTTAGGTTAGGTTAGGTTAGGTTAGGTTAGTTTAGGTTAGGTTAGGTTATGTCTGGGTTGGGTTGGGTTGTGTTTGGTTCAGTTGGTTTGGGTTGGGTGGGTTTGGGTTGGGTTGGGTTGGGTTGGTTGCGTTGGGTTGGGTTGGGTTGGGTTGGGTTGGGTTGGGTTGGGTTGGGTTGGGGTAGGTTGGGTTGGGATGGGTTGGGTTGGGTTGGGTTGGGTTTGGTTATGTTGGGTTGGGTTGGGTTGGGTTGGGTTGGGTTGGGTTGGGTTGGGATGGTTATGTTGGGTTGGGTTGGGTTAGGTTAGGTTAGGTTAGGTTAGGTTAGGTTAGGTTAGGTTAGGTTAGGTTAGGTTAGGTTAGGTTAGGTTAGGTTGGGTTAGGTTAGGTTAGGTTAGGTTAGGTTAAGTTAGGTCAGGTCAGGTCAGGTCAGGTCAGGTCAGGTCAGGTCAGGTCAGGTCAGGTCAGGTCAGGTCAGGTCAGGTCAGGTCATGTCAGGTCAAGTCAGGTCAGGTCAGGCCAGGTCAGGTCAGGTCAGGTTAGGTTAGGTTAGGTTAGGTTAGGTTAGGTTAGGTTAGGTTAGGTTAGGTTAGGTTAGGTTAGGTTAAATTAGGTTAGGTTAGGTTAAATTAGGTTATCTTTGGTTAGGTTAGGTTAGGTTAGGTTAGGTTAGGTTAGGTTAGGTTAGGTTAGGTTATGTCTGGGTTTGGTTTGGTTGTGTTGTGATGTGTTGGGTTGTGTAGGGTTGTGTTGGGTTGGGTTGGGTTGGGTTGGGTTGGGTTGGGTTGTGTTTGATTCAGTTGGTTTGGGTTGGGTGGGGTTGGGTTGGGTTGGGTTGGGTTAGTTGCGTTGGGTTGGGTTGCGTTGGGTTGGGTTGGGTTGGGTTGGGTTGGGTGGGTTGGGTTGCCTGGGTTGGGTTGGGTTGGGTTGGGTTGGGTTGTGGTAGGTTGGGTTGGGATGGGTTGGGTTGGGTTGGGTTGGGTTGGGTTGGGTTGGGTTGGGTGGGGTTGGTGTAGGTCGGGTCGGGTCGGGTCGTGTCGGTGCGGGGCGGGTCGGGTCGGGTCGGGTCGGGTCGGGTCAGGTCAGGTCAGGTCAGGTCAGGTCAGGTCAGGTCAGGTCAGGTCAGGTTAGGTCAGGTTAGGTTAGGTTAGGTCAGGTTAGATTAGGTTAGGTTAGGTTAGGTTAGGTTAGGTTAGGTTAGGTTAGGTTAGGTTAGGTTAGGTCAGGTCAGGTCAGGTCAGGTCTGGTCAGGTCAGGTCAGGTCAGGTCAGGTCAGGTCAGGTCAGGTCAGGTCAGGTCAGGTCAGGTTAGGTTAGGTTAGGTTAGGTTAGGTTAGGTTAGGTTAGGTTGGGTTGGGTTGGGTTGGGTTGGGTTGGGTTGGGTTGGGTTGAGTTGGGTTGGGTTAAGTTGGGTTGGGTTGGGTTGGGTTGGGTTGGGTTGGGTTGGGTTGGGTTGGGTTGGGTTGGGTTGGGTTGGGTTGGGTTGGGTTGGGTTGGGTTGGGTTGGGTTGGGTTGGGTTCGGTTCGGTTCGTTTCGGTTCGGTTCGGTTCGGTTCGGTTCGGTTCGGTTCGGTTCGGTTCGGTTCGGTTCGGTTCGTTTCGGTTCGGTTCGGTTCGGTTAGGTTAGGTTAGGTTAGGTTAGGTTAGGTTAGGTTAGGTTAGGTTAGGTTAGGTTAGGTTAGGTTAGGTTGGGTTAGGTTAGGTTAGGTTAGGTTAGGTTAGGTTAGGTTTGGTTTGGTTAGGTTAGGTTAGGTTAGGTTAAGTTAGGTTAGGTTAGGTTAGGTTAGGTTCGGTTAGGTTCGGTTCGGTTCGGTTCGGTTCGGTTCGGTTCGGTTCGGTTCGGTTCGGTTCGGTTAGGTTAGGTTAGGTTAGGTTAGGTTAGGTTAGGTTAGCTCAGGTTAGGTCAGGTTAGGTCAGGTTAGGTCAGGTTAGGTCAGGTTAGTTCAGGTTAGGTCAGGTTAGGTCAGGTTAGGTCAGGTTAGGTCAGGTTAGGTCAGGTTAGGTCAGGTTAGGTCAGGTTAGGTCAGGTTAGGTCTGGTTAGGTCAGGTTAGGTCTGGTTAGGTTAGGTTAGGTTAGGTTAGGTTAGGTTAGGTTGGGTTGGGTTGGGTTGGGTTGGATTGGGTTGGGTTGGGTTGGGTTGGGTTGGGTTGGGTTGGGTTGGGTTGGGTTGGGTTCGGTTCGGTTCGGTTCGGTTCGGTTCGGTTCGGTTCGGTTCGGTTCGGTTCGGTTCGGTTCGGTTCGGTTCGGTTCGGTTCGGTTCGGTTCGGTTCGGTTTGGTTAGGTTAGGTTAGGTTAGGTTAGGTTAGGTTAGGTTAGGTTAGGTTAGGTTAGGTTAGGTTAGGTTAGGTTATGTTAGGTTAGGTTAGGTTATGTTAGGTTAGGTTAGGTTATGTTAGGTTAGGTTAGGTTAGGTTAGGTTAGGTTAGGTTAGGTTAGGTTAGGTTAGGTCAGGTCAGGTCAGGTCAGGTCAGGTCAGGTTAGGTTAGGTTACGTTAGGTCATCAGATTGTGTACAATCTGTACTGCTGCAGATGTGTCGCTCCGACCACTTCTAAAGCCGTGTTGGAAATCTCCTATTAAGTTATTCGTATAATAGTGCTTGATTAAGTTTTGTAGATTTATATTTTCAATTAATTTACCAAACACCTTGGTTAAGACAACTTGTCTGTAGTTCTGTGGCCATTTTCTTTCCTCTTTTTGATATAAAGCTTTAACTATAGCAAGTTTCAGTTTCATCGGAAAAACACCTCCTTGCTCAGCTTCCCCAACACACTATCCAGTGCTTCCAGGAAAACCACGAGATTACCAGAAGGGGCTCGCTATATACCTACCACAGTAATTGGGACGGATACAATTGTTAACTTAATTATCAATGCTTCAAAATCTTTCTCAAAACAATAATCATTAACCCGTGGTACATTTTCTACAGAACTTATTAGGTTACATTTCCGTATGTAAGTAGCAACACACCCTCCTTTATGTTCTATTCTAAAGAAAAACGATGTAAGATTATACTCCTGTAACTTATAATATCGAATATTATGGTTAGCCTTTTGATGCTCGGTAACCACGATTATATGTGGAGCTAGATCTGTAACTGAGGCCTCAAAAACATCAATTTTGTTAGCCGAGCACTCAACATTTATTGTAAAAATGATACAGTAGTACAATTGTGAGAGGATATATCCTTGTCAAAGTTAATGTTGTCACACAAATTGATAGTTTCTAAATTAGGAACACTGAGCGACTTTGTAATCCTAAAGAATCATGAGTATTGACATTGAAGTGAGGATTTATTTCTGTTTTGCTTGCTCTGCAGGCATATATAAATATAACTTCCGACTTTCGTGTGTATGACATCTGAGGTTAGGTTAGGTTAGGTTAGGTTAGGTTAGGTTAGTTTAGGTTAGGTTAGGTTAGGTAGGTTAGGTTAGGTTAGGTTAGGTCAGGTCAGGTCAGGTCAGGTCAGGTCAGGTTAGGTTAGGTTACGTTAGGTAATAAGATTGTGTACAATCTGTACTGCTGCAGATGTGTCGCTCCGACCATTTCTAAAGCCGTGTTGGAAATCTCCTATTAAGTTATCCGTATAATAGTGCTTGATTAAGTTTTGTAGATTTATATTTTCAATTAATTTACCAAACACCTTGGTTAAGACAACTTGTATGTAGTTCTGTGGCTATTTTCTTTCCTCTTTTTGATATAAAGCTTTAACTATAGCAAGTTTCAGTTTCATCGGAAAAACACCTCCTTCAAGTACACAATTAATTAGATGGACTAATGGTATGGCTAACTCACCCTTGCATTTTTTTAGTAGAAAAGGAGAGAATTCATCCCATCCAGCTGAACTTTTACTTTTTAGACTGTCAATTAGCTATGTTACGTCCTTGATGCTTACTGTAGCTAGCTTACAAGAGTCCCGTTTCTTTTCCTTATTATATCTATACTCCCTCTCTTGTTTTACGCAAGTATCATTTTCAATAGCATCTATAAAGTAATCATTAAATATATTACTAACTATGTAAGGATCAGAAAAATTATCATTAGGTACGTTTAAATCTATATTATTAATTTTAGTTTTTTAATCAGTGTTCCTCATATCATTAACTACTGCCCAGCACATCTTTGAGACACAGTCAGAATTTCTGACCTGTTTACTAATATGTTCTACTTTCCTCCTCCTTACTTCCTTGCGATACTCATATTTATATTTTTTGTAATCCTCTTTATACGAATAGAGACTGGTTTTCTGTATAGCTTATATACATACTCAATTCCTTCTTTGAGTCTTTTCGTTTTATCATCTAGCTTTACACATTTGACTACTGGAGGCTTATTTTTATTTACATCGATCTTCTTTGTCGGGATAGTAATATCAATATGTCTAGTTAAAATTTTTACAAATACTTCCCAATTGCTGTCAACCCCCTTTCCCTATTAACTGATTCTCAAGATTCTTGACCCAAAGTTTTCTTTGGCAAGATGCTGTTGTACTCAGAAAATAATCTTCTTTTCTGATATTTTTTGTTTTGTTTGAGTTTATTAAGACAACCAATCACTAATAACTGTCCTAGATGATCGGATATGTGCCTGTTTACAGTTTGTGCAGACACAACATTTTCATAATTGGTCATTACATGATCTGTGGAACTGTTGCTTGACTCAGCTATTCTAGAGGGCACATGACCCAGTAGATCTTTAATATCATAGGATCGTATGCAGTCATGTAAACCATTGCATTCCTGGCTGTTGCTTAGTGTGTTTACATTAAAGTCTCCTAACATTATAATCTTTACTGTATTGCCACCCTTTCTCAGCTTCCCCAACACACTATCCAGTGCTTCCAGGAAAACCACGAGATTACCAGAAGGGGCTCGATATATACCTACCACAATAATTGGGACAGATACAATTGTTAACTTAATTATCAATGCTTCAAAATCTTTCTCAAAACAATAATCATTAACCCATGGTACATTTTCTACAGAACTTATTAGGTTACATTTCCGTATGTAAGTAGCAACATACCCTCCTTTATGTTCTATTCTAAAGAAAAACGATGTAAGATTATACTCCTGTAACTTATAATATCGAATATTATGGTTATCCTTTTGATGCTCGGTAACCACGATTATATGTGGAGCTAGATCTGTAACTGAGGCCTCAAAAACATCAATTTTGTTAGCCGAGCACTCCACATTTAATGTAAAAATTATACAGTAGTACAATTGTGAGAGGATATATCCTTGTCAAAGTTAATGTTGTCACACAAATTGATAGTTTCTAAATTAGGAACACTGAGCGACTTTGTAATCCTAAAGAATCATGAGTATTGACATTGCAGTGAGGATTTATTTCTGTTTTGCTTGCTCTGCAGGCATATATAAATATAACTTCCGACTTTCGTGTGTATGACATCTGAGGTTAGGTTAGGTTAGGTTAGGTTAGGTTAGGTTAGGTTAGGCTGGTTAGGTTGGGTTGGGTTGGGTTGGGTTGGGTTGGGTTGGGTTGGGTTGGGTTGGGTTGGGTTGGGTTGGGTTGGGTTGGGTTGGGTTGGGTTGGGTTGGGTTGGGTTGGGTTGGGTTGGGTTGGGTTGGGTTGGGTTGGGTTGGGTTGGGTTGGGTTGGGTTGGGTTGGGTTGGGTTGGGTTGGGTTGGGTTGGGTTAGGTTAGGTTAGGTTAGGTTAGGTTAGGTTAGGTTAGGTTAGGTTAGGTTAGGTTAGGTTAGGTTAGGTTAGGTTAGGTTAGGTTAGGTTAGGTTAGGTTAGGTTAGGTTAGGTTAGGTTAGGTTAGGTTAGGTTAGGTTAGGTTAGGTTAGGTTAGGTTAGGTTAGGTTAGGTTAGGTTAGGTTAGGTTAGGTTAGGTTAGGTTAGGTTAGGTTAGGTTAGGTTAGGTTAGGTTAGGTTAGGTTAGGTTAGGTTAGGTTAGGTTAGGTTAGGTTAGGTTAGGTTAGGTTAGGTTAGGTTAGGTTAGGTTAGGTTAGGTTAGGTTAGGTTAGGTTAGGTTAGGTTAGGTTAGGTTAGGTTAGGTTAGGTTAGGTTAGGTTAGGTTAGGTTAGGTTAGGTTAGGTTAGGTTAGGTTAGGTTAGGTTAGGTTAGGTTAGGTTAGGTTAGGTTAGGTTAGGTTAGGTTAGGTTAGGTTAGGTTAGGTTAGGTTAGGTTAGGTTAGGTTAGGTTAGGTTAGGTTAGGTTAGGTTAGGTTAGGTTAGGTTAGGTTAGGTTAGGTTAGGTTAGGTTAGGTTAGGTTAGGTTAGGTTAGGTTAGGTTAGGTTAGGTTAGGTTAGGTTAGGTTAGGTTAGGTTAGGTTAGGTTAGGTTAGGTTAGGTTAGGTTAGGTTAGGTTAGGTTAGGTTAGGTTAGGTTAGGTTAGGTTAGGTTAGGTTAGGTTAGGTTAGGTTAGGTTAGGTTAGGTTAGGTTAGGTTAGGTTAGGTTAGGTTAGGTTAGGTTAGGTTAGGTTAGGTTAGGTTAGGTTAGGTTAGGTTAGGTTAGGTTAGGTTAGGTTAGGTTAGGTTAGGTTAGGTTAGGTTAGGTTAGGTTAGGTTAGGTTAGGTTAGGTTAGGTTAGGTTAGGTTAGGTTAGGTTAGGTTAGGTTAGGTTAGGTTAGGTTAGGTTAGGTTAGGTTAGGTTAGGTTAGGTTAGGTTAGGTTAGGTTAGGTTAGGTTAGGTTAGGTTAGGTTAGGTTAGGTTAGGTTAGGTTAGGTTAGGTTAGGTTAGGTTAGGTTAGGTTAGGTTAGGTTAGGTTAGGTTAGGTTAGGTTAGGTTAGGTTAGGTTAGGTTAGGTTAGGTTAGGTTAGGTTAGGTTAGGTTAGGTTAGGTTAGGTTAGGTTAGGTTAGGTTAGGTTAGGTTAGGTTAGGTTAGGTTAGGTTAGGTTAGGTTAGGTTAGGTTAGGTTAGGTTAGGTTAGGTTAGGTTAGGTTAGGTTAGGTTAGGTTAGGTTAGGTTAGGTTAGGTTAGGTTAGGTTAGGTTAGGTTAGGTTAGGTTAGGTTAGGTTAGGTTAGGTTAGGTTAGGTTAGGTTAGGTTAGGTTAGGTTAGGTTAGGTTAGGTTAGGTTAGGTTAGGTTAGGTTAGGTTAGGTTAGGTTAGGTTAGGTTAGGTTAGGTTAGGTTAGGTTAGGTTAGGTTAGGTTAGGTTAGGTTAGGTTAGGTTAGGTTAGGTTAGGTTAGGTTAGGTTAGGTTAGGTTAGGTTAGGTTAGGTTAGGTCAGGTTAGGTCAGGTCAGGTCAGGTCAGGTCAGGTCAGGTCAGGTCAGGTCAGGTCAGGTCAGGTCAGGTCAGGTCAGGTCAGGTCAGGTCATCAGATTGTGTACAATCTCTACTGCTGCAGATGTGTCGCTCTGACCACTTCTAAAGCCGTGTTGGAAATCTCCTATTAAGTTATTCGTATAATAGTGCTTGATTAAGTTTTGTAGATTTATATTTTCAATTAATTTACCAAACACCTTGGCTAAGGCAACTGGTCTGTAGTTCTGTGGCTATTTTCTTTCCTCTTTTTGATATAAAGCTTTAACTCTAGCAAGTCGCAGTTTCATCGGAAAAACACCTCCTTCAAGTATACAATTAATTAGATGGACTAATGGTGTGGCTAACTCACCCTTGCATTTTTTTAGTAGAAATGGAGAGAATTCATCCAATCCAGCTGAGCTTTTTCTTTTTAGGCAGTCAATTAGCTATGTTACGTCCTTGATGCTTACTGTAGCTAGCTTACAAGAGTCCCGTTTCTTTTCCTTATTATATCTATTCTCCCTCTCTTGTTTTACGCAAGTATCATTTTCAATAGCATCTATAAAGTAATTATTAAATATATTACTAACTATGTAAGGATCAGAAAAATTATCATTAGGTATGTTTAAATCTATATTATTAATTTTAGTTTTTTAATCAGTGTTCCTCATATCATTAACTACTGCCCAGCACATCTTTGAGACACAGTCAGAATTTCTGACCTTTTTACTAATATGTTCTACTTTCCTCCTCCTTACTTCCTTGCGATACTCATATTTATATTTTTTGTAATCCTCTTTATATGAATAGAGACTGGTTTTCTGTATAGCTTATATACATACTCAATTCCTTCTTTGAGTCTTTTCGTTTTATCATCTAGCTTTACACATTTGACTACTGGAGGCTTATTTTTATTTACATCGATCTTCTTTGTCGGGATAGTAATATCAATATGTCTAGTTAAAATTTTTACAAATACTTCCCAATTGCTGTCAACCCCCTTTCCCTATTAACTGATTCTCAAGATTCTTGACCCAAAGTTTTCTTTGGCAAGATGCTGTTGTACTCAGAAAATAATCTTCTTTTCTGATATTTTTTGTTTTGTTTGAGTTTATTAAGACAACCAATCACTAATAACTGTCCTAGATGATCGGATATGTGCCTGTTTACAGTTTGTGCAGACACAACATTTTCATAATTGGTCATTACATGATCTGTGGAACTGTTGCTTGACTCAGCTATTCTAGAGTGCACATTACCCAGTAGATCTTTAATATCATAGGATCGTATGCAGTCATGTAAACCTTTGCATTCCTGGCTGTTGCTTATTGTGTTTACATTAAAGTCTCCTAACATTATAATCTTTACTGTATTGCCACCCTTGCTCAGCTTCCCCAACACACTATCCAGTGCTTCCAGGAAAACCACGAGATTACCAGAAGGGGCTCGATATATATACCTACCACAATAATTGGGACGGATACAATTGTTAACTTAATTATCAATGCTTCAAAATCTTTCTCAAAACAATAATCATCAACCCATGGTACATTTTCTACAGAACTTATTAGGTTACATTTCCGTATGTAAGTAGCAACACCCCTCCTTCATGTTCCTTCATGTTCTATTCTACAGAAAAACGATGTAAGATTATACTCCTGTAACTTATAATATCGAAAATTATGGTTAGCCTTTTGATGCTCGGTAACCACGATTATATGTCGAGCTAGATCTGTAACTGAGGCCTCAAAAACATCAATTTTGTTAGCCGAGCACTCGACATTTAATGTAAAAATGATACAGTGGTACAATTGTGAGAGGATATATCCTTGTCAAAGTTAATGTTGTCACACAAATTGATAGTTTCTAAATTAGGAACACTGAGCGACTTTGTAATCCTAAAGAATCATGAGTATTGACATTGCAGTGAGGAATTATTCCTGTTTTGCTTGCTCCGCAGGCATATATAAATATCACTTCCGACTTTCGTGTGTATGACATCTGAGGTTAGGTTAGGTTAGGTTAGGTTAGGTTAGGTTAGGTTAGGTTAGGTTAGGTTAGGTTAGGTTAGGTTAGGTTAGGTTAGGTTAGGTTAGGTTAGGTTAGGTTAGGTTAGGTTAGGTTAGGTTAGGTTAGGTTAGGTTAGGTTAGGTTAGGTTAGGTTAGGTTAGGTTAGGTTAGGTTAGGTTAGGTTAGGTTAGGTTAGGTTAGGTTAGGTTAGGTTAGGTTAGGTTAGGTTAGGTTAGGTTAGGTTAGGTTAGGTTAGGTTAGGTTAGGTTAGGTTAGGTTAGGTTAGGTTAGGTTAGGTTAGGTTAGGTTAGGTTAGGTTAGGTTAGGTTAGGTTAGGTTAGGTTAGGTTAGGTTAGGTTAGGTTAGGTTAGGTTAGGTTAGGTTAGGTTAGGTTAGGTTAGGTTAGGTTAGGTTAGGTTAGGTTAGGTTAGGTTAGGTTAGGTTAGGTTAGGTTAGGTTAGGTTAGGTTAGGTTAGGTTAGGTTAGGTTAGGTTAGGTTAGGTTAGGTTAGGTTAGGTTAGGTTAGGTTAGGTTAGGTTAGGTTAGGTTAGGTTAGGTTAGGTTAGGTTAGGTTAGGTTAGGTTAGGTTAGGTTAGGTTAGGTTAGGTTAGGTTAGGTTAGGTTAGGTTAGGTTAGGTTAGGTTAGGTTAGGTTAGGTTAGGTTAGGTTAGGTTAGGTTAGGTTAGGTTAGGTTAGGTTAGGTTAGGTTAGGTTAGGTTAGGTTAGGTTAGGTTAGGTTAGGTTAGGTTAGGTTAGGTTAGGTTAGGTTAGGTTAGGTTAGGTTAGGTTAGGTTAGGTTAGGTTAGGTTAGGTTAGGTTAGGTTAGGTTAGGTTAGGTTAGGTTAGGTTAGGTTAGGTTAGGTTAGGTTAGGTTAGGTTAGGTTAGGTTAGGTTAGGTTAGGTTAGGTTAGGTTAGGTTAGGTTAGGTTAGGTTAGGTTAGGTTAGGTTAGGTTAGGTTAGGTTAGGTTAGGTTAGGTTAGGTTAGGTTAGGTTAGGTTAGGTTAGGTTAGGTTAGGTTAGGTTAGGTTAGGTTAGGTTAGGTTAGGTTAGGTTAGGTTAGGTTAGGTTAGGTTAGGTTAGGTTAGGTTAGGTTAGGTTAGGTTAGGTTAGGTTAGGTTAGGTTAGGTTAGGTTAGGTTAGGTTAGGTTAGGTTAGGTTAGGTTAGGTTAGGTTAGGTTAGGTTAGGTTAGGTTAGGTTAGGTTAGGTTAGGTTAGGTTAGGTTAGGTTAGGTTAGGTTAGGTTAGGTTAGGTTAGGTTAGGTTAGGTTAGGTTAGGTTAGGTTAGGTTAGGTTAGGTTAGGTTAGGTTAGGTTAGGTTAGGTTAGGTTAGGTTAGGTTAGGTTAGGTTAGGTTAGGTTAGGTTAGGTTAGGTTAGGTTAGGTTAGGTTAGGTTAGGTTAGGTTAGGTTAGGTTAGGTTAGGTTAGGTTAGGTTAGGTTAGGTTAGGTTAGGTTAGGTTAGGTTAGGTTAGGTTAGGTTAGGTTAGGTTAGGTTAGGTTAGGTTAGGTTAGGTTAGGTTAGGTTAGGTTAGGTTAGGTTAGGTTAGGTTAGGTTAGGTTAGGTTAGGTTAGGTTAGGTTAGGTTAGGTTAGGTTAGGTTAGGTTAGGTTAGGTTAGGTTAGGTTAGGTTAGGTTAGGTTAGGTTAGGTTAGGTTAGGTTAGGTTAGGTTAGGTTAGGTTAGGTTAGGTTAGGTTAGGTTAGGTTAGGTTAGGTTAGGTTAGGTTAGGTTAGGTTAGGTTAGGTTAGGTTAGGTTAGGTTAGGTTAGGTTAGGTTAGGTTAGGTTAGGTTAGGTTAGGTTAGGTTAGGTTAGGTTAGGTTAGGTTAGGTTAGGTTAGGTTAGGTTAGGTTAGGTTAGGTTAGGTTAGGTTAGGTTAGGTTAGGTTAGGTTAGGTTAGGTTAGGTTAGGTTAGGTTAGGTTAGGTTAGGTTAGGTTAGGTTAGGTTAGGTCAGGTCAGGTCAGGTCAGGTCAGGTCAGGTCAGGTCAGGTCAGGTCAGGTCAGGTCAGGTCAGGTCAGGTCAGGTCATCAGATTGTGTACAATCTCTACTGCTGCAGATGTGTCGCTCTGACCACTTCTAAAGCCGTGTTGGAAATCTCCTATTAAGTTATTCGTATAATAGTGCTTGATTAAGTTTTGTAGATTTATATTTTCAATTAATTTACCAAACACATTGGCTAAGGCAACTGGTCTGTAGTTCTGTGGCTATTTTCTTTCCTCTTTTTGATATAAAGCTTTAACTCTAGCAAGTCGCAGTTTCATCGGAAAAACACCTCCTTCAAGTATACAATTAATTAGATGGACTAATGGTGTGGCTAACTCACCCTTGCATTTTTTTAGTAGAAAAGGAGAGAATTTATCCAATCCAGCTGAACTTTTTCTTTTTAGGCAGTCAATTAGCTATGTTACGTCCTTGATGCTTACTGTAGCTAGCTTACAAGAGTCCCGTTTCTTTTCCTTATTATATCTATTCTCCCTCTCTTGTTTTACGCAAGTATCATTTTCAATAGCATCTATAAAGTAATTATTAAATATATTACTAACTATGTAAGGATCAAAAAAATTATCATTAGGTATGTTTAAATCTATATTATTAATTTTAGTTTTTTAATCAGTGTTCCTCATATCATTAACTACTGCCCAGCACATCTTTGAGACACAGTCAGAATTTCTGACCTTTTTACTAATATGTTCTACTTTCCTCCTCCTTACTTCCTTGCGATACTCATATTTATATTTTTTGTAATCCTCTTTATATGAATAGAGACTGGTTTTCTGTATAGCTTATATACATACTCAATTCCTTCTTTGAGTCTTTTCGTTTTATCATCTAGCTTTACACATTTGACTACTGGAGGCTTATTTTTATTTACATCGATCTTCTTTGTCGGGATAGTAATATCAATATGTCTAGTTAAAATTTTTACAAATACTTCCCAATTGCTGTCAACCCCCTTTCCCTATTAACTGATTCTCAAGATTCTTGACCCAAAGTTTTCTTTGGCAAGATGCTGTTGTACTCAGAAAATAATCTTCTTTTCTGATATTTTTTGTTTTGTTTGAGTTTATTAAGACAACCAATCACTAATAACTGTCCTAGATGATCGGATATGTGCCTGTTTACAGTTTGTGCAGACACAACATTTTCATAATTGGTCATTACATGATCTGTGGAACTGTTGCTTGACTCAGCTATTCTAGAGTGCACATTACCCAGTAGATCTTTAATATCATAGGATCGTATGCAGTCATGTAAACCTTTGCATTCCTGGCTGTTGCTTATTGTGTTTACATTAAAGTCTCCTAACATTATAATCTTTACTGTATTGCCACCCTTGCTCAGCTTCCCCAACACACTATCCAGTGCTTCCAGGAAAACCACGAGATTACCAGAAGGGGCTCGATATATATACCTACCACAATAATTGGGACGGATACAATTGTTAACTTAATTATCAATGCTTCAAAATCTTTCTCAAAACAATAATCATCAACCCATGGTACATTTTCTACAGAACTTATTAGGTTACATTTCCGTATGTAAGTAGCAACACCCCTCCTTCATGTTCTATTCTACAGAAAAACGATGTAAGATTATACTCCTGTAACTTATAATATCGAAAATTATGGTTAGCCTTTTGATGCTCGGTAACCACGATTATATGTGGAGCTAGATCTGTAACTGAGGCCTCAAAAACATCAATTTTGTTAGCCGAGCACTCGACATTTAATGTAAAAATGATACAGTGGTACAATTGTGAGAGGATATATCCTTGTCAAAGTTAATGTTGTCACACAAATTGATAGTTTCTAAATTAGGAACACTGAGCGACTTTGTAATCCTAAAGAATCATGAGTATTGACATTGCAGTGAGGAATTATTTCTGTTTTGCTTGCTCCGCAGGCATATATAAATATCACTTCCGACTTTCGTGTGTATGACATCTGAGGTTAGGTTAGGTTAGGTTAGGTTAGGTTAGGTTAGGTTAGGTTAGGTTAGGTTAGGTTAGGTTAGGTTAGGTTAGGTTAGGTTAGGTTAGGTTAGGTTAGGTTAGGTTAGGTTAGGTTAGGTTAGGTTAGGTTAGGTTAGGTTAGGTTAGGTTAGGTTAGGTTAGGTTAGGTTAGGTTAGGTTAGGTTAGGTTAGGTTAGGTTAGGTTAGGTTAGGTTAGGTTAGGTTAGGTTAGGTTAGGTTAGGTTAGGTTAGGTTAGGTTAGGTTAGGTTAGGTTAGGTTAGGTTAGGTTAGGTTAGGTTAGGTTAGGTTAGGTTAGGTTAGGTTAGGTTAGGTTAGGTTAGGTTAGGTTAGGTTAGGTTAGGTTAGGTTAGGTTAGGTTAGGTTAGGTTAGGTTAGGTTAGGTTAGGTTAGGTTAGGTTAGGTTAGGTTAGGTTAGGTTAGGTTAGGTTAGGTTAGGTTAGGTTAGGTTAGGTTAGGTTAGGTTAGGTTAGGTTAGGTTAGGTTAGGTTAGTTAGGTTAGGTTAGGTTAGGTTAGGTTAGGTTAGGTTAGGTTTAGGTTAGGTTAGGTTAGGTTAGGTTAGGTTAGGTTAGGTTAGGTTAGGTTAGGTTAGGTTAGGTTAGGTTAGGTTAGGTTAGGTTAGGTTAGGTTAGGTTAGGTTAGGTTAGGTTAGGTTAGGTTAGGTTAGGTTAGGTTAGGTTAGGTTAGGTTAGGTTAGGTTAGGTTAGGTTAGGTTAGGTTAGGTTAGGTTAGGTAGGTTAGGTTAGGTTAGGTTAGGTTAGGTTAGGTTAGGTTAGGTTAGGTTAGGTTAGGTTAGGTTAGGTTAGGTTAGGTTAGGTTAGGTTAGGTTAGGTTAGGTTAGGTTAGGTTAGGTTAGGTTAGGTTAGGTTAGGTTAGGTTAGGTTAGGTTAGGTTAGGTTAGGTTAGGTTAGGTTAGGTTAGGTTAGGTTAGGTTAGGTTAGGTTAGGTTAGGTTAGGTTAGGTTAGGTTAGGTTAGGTTAGGTTAGGTTAGGTTAGGTTAGGTTAGGTTAGGTTAGGTTAGGTTAGGTTAGGTTAGGTTAGGTTAGGTTAGGTTAGGTTAGGTTAGGTTAGGTTAGGTTAGGTTAGGTTAGGTTAGGTTAGGTTAGGTTAGGTTAGGTTAGGTTAGGTTAGGTTAGGTTAGGTTAGGTTAGGTTAGGTTAGGTTAGGTTAGGTTAGGTTAGGTTAGGTTAGGTTAGGTTAGGTTAGGTTAGGTTAGGTTAGGTTAGGTTAGGTTAGGTTAGGTTAGGTTAGGTTAGGTTAGGTTAGGTTAGGTTAGGTTAGGTTAGGTTAGGTTAGGTTAGGTTAGGTTAGGTTAGGTTAGGTTAGGTTAGGTTAGGTTAGGTTAGGTTAGGTTAGGTTAGGTTAGGTTAGGTTAGGTTAGGTTAGGTTAGGTTAGGTTAGGTTGGTTAGGTTAGGTTAGGTTAGGTTAGGTTAGGTTAGGTTAGGTTAGGTTAGGTTAGGTTAGGTTAGGTTAGGTTAGGTTAGGTTAGGTTAGGTTAGGTTAGGTTAGGTTAGGTTAGGTTAGGTTAGGTTAGGTTATCACGGCGATCTTGTGTGGTTAGGGTTAGGTTAGGTTAGGTTAGGTTAGTTAGGTTAGGTTAGGTTAGGTTAGGTTAGGTTAGGTTAGGTTAGGTTAGGGTTAGGTAGGTTAGGTTAGGTTAGGTTTAGGTTAGGTTAGGTTAGGTAGGTTAGGTTAGTTTAGGTTACGGTTAGGTTAGGTTAGGTTTAGGTTAGGTTAGGTTAGGTTAGGTTAGGAAGGTTAGGTTAGGTTAGGTTCGGTTAGGTTAGGTTAGGTTTAGGTTAGGTTAGTGTTAGGTTAGGTTAGGTTAGGTTAGGTAGGTTAGGTCAGGTTAGGTTAGGTCAGGTCAGGTGTAGGTCAGGTCAGGTCAGGTCAGGTCAGGTCAGGTCAGGTCAGGTCAGGTCAGGTCAGGTCAGGTCAGGTCAGGTCAGGTCAGGTCATCAGATTGTGTACAATCTCTACTGCTGCAGATGTGTCGCTCTGACCACTTCTAAAGCCGTGTTGGAAATCTCCTATTAAGTTATTCGTATAATAGTGCTTGATTAAGTTTTGTAGATTTATATTTTCAATTAATTTACCAAACACCTTGGCTAAGGCAACTGGTCTGTAGTTCTGTGGCTATTTTCTTTCCTCTTTTGATATAAAGCTTTAACTCTAGCAAGTCGCAGTTTCAACGGAAAAACACCTCCTTCAAGTATACAATTAATTAGATGGACTAATGGTGTGGCTAACTCACCCTTGCATTTTTTTTAGTAGAAATGGAGAGAATTCATCCAATCCAGCTGAACTTTTTTCTTTTTAGGCAGTCAATTAGCTATGTTACGTCCTTGATGCTTACTGTAGCTAGCTTACAAGAGTCCCGTTTTCTTTTCCTTATTATATCTATTCTCCCTCTCTTGTTTTACGCAAGTATCATTTTCAATAGCATCTATAAGTAATTATTAAATATATTACTAACTATGTAAGGATCAGAAAATTATCATTAGGTATGTTTAAATCTATATTATTAATTTTAGTTTTTTAATCAGTGTTCCTCATATCATTAACTACTGCCCAGCACATCTTTGAGACACAGTCAGAATTTCTGACCTGTTCACTAATATGTTCTACTTTCCTCCTCCTTACTTCCTTGCGATACTCATATTTATATTTTTTGTAATCCTCTTTATATGAATAGAGACTGGTTTTCTGTATAGCTTAGATACATACTCAATTCCTTCTTTGAGTCTTTTCGTTTTATCATCTAGCTTTACACATTTGACTACTGGAGGCTTATTTTTATTTACATCGATCTTCTTTGTCGGGATAGTAATATCAATATGTCTAGTTAAAATTTTTACAAATACTTCCCAATTGCTGTCAACCCCCTTTCCCTATTAACTGATTCTCAAGATTCTTGACCCAAAGTTTTCTTTGGCAAGATGCTGTTGTACTCAGAAAATAATCTTCTTTTCTGATATTTTTTGTTTTGTTTGAGTTTATTAAGACAACCAATCACTAATAAACTGTCCTAGATGATCGGATATGTGCCTGTTTACAGTTTGTGCAGACACAACATTTTCATAATTGGTCATTACATGATCTGTGGAACTGTTGCTTGACTCAGCTATTCTAGAGTGCTCATTACCCAGTAGATCTTTAATATCATAGGATCGTATGCAGTCATGTAACCTTTGCATTCCTGGCTGTTGCTTATTGTGTTTACATTAAAGTCTCCTAACATTATAATCTTTACTGTATTGCCACCCTTGCTCAGCTTCCCCAACACACTATCCAGTGCTTCCAGAAAACCACGAGATTACCAGAAGGGGCTCGATATATATACCTACCACAATAATTGGGACGGATACAATTGTTAACTTAATTATCAATGCTTCAAAATCTTTCTAAAACAATAATCATCAACCATGGTACATTTTCTACAGAACTTATTAGGTTACATTTCCCGTATGTAAGTAGCAACACCCCTCCTTCATGTTCTATTCTACAGAAAAACGATGTAAGATTATACTCCTGTAACTTATAATATCGAAAATTATGGTTAGCCTTTTGATGCTCGGTAACCACGATTTATATGTGGAGCTAGATCTGTAACTGAGGCCTCAAAAACATCAATTTTGTTAGCCGAGCACTCGACATTTAATGTAAAAATGATACAGTGGTACAATTGTGAGAGGATATATCCTTGTCAAAGTTAATGTTGTCACACAAATTGATAGTTTCTAAATTAGGAACACTGAGCGACTTTGTAATCCTAAAGAATCATGAGT
>NC_064930.1:16527927-16542927 GCF_023897955.1 Schistocerca gregaria | reverse complement strand
TCATTTTCAATAGCATCTGTAAAGTAATTATTAAATATATTACTAACTATGTAAGGATCAGAAAAATTATCATTAGGTATGTTTAAATCTATATTATTAATTTTAGTTTTTTAATCAGTGTTCCTCATATCATTAACTACTGCCCAGCACATCTTTGAGACACAGTCAGAAATTTCTGACCTTTTTACTAATATGTTCTACTTTCCTCCTCCTTACTTCCTTGCGATACTCATATTTATATTTTTTGTAATCCTCTTTATATGAATAGAGACTGGTTTTCTGTATAGCTTAGATACATACTCAATTCCTTCTTTGAGTCTTTTCGTTTTATCATCTAGCTTTACACATTTGACTACTGGAGGCTTATTTTTATTTACATCGATCTTCTTTGTCGGGATAGTAATATCAATATGTCTAGTTAAAATTTTTACAAATACTTCCCAATTGCTGTCAACCCCCTTTCCCTATTAACTGATTCTCAAGATTCTTGACCCAAAGTTTTCTTTGGCAAGATGCTGTTGTACTCAGAAAATAATCTTCTTTTCTGATATTTTTTGTTTTGTTTGAGTTTATTAAGACAACCAATCACTAATAACTGTCCTAGATGATCGGATATGTGCCTGTTTACAGTTTGTGCAGACACAACATTTTCATAATTGGTCATTACATGATCTGTGGAACTGTTGCTTGACTCAGCTATTCTAGAGTGCACATTACCCAGTAGATCTTTAATATCATAGGATCGTATGCAGTCATGTAAACCTTTGCATTCCTGCTGTTGCTTAGTGTGTTTACATTAAAGTCTCCTAACATTATAATCTTTACTGTATTGCCACCCTTGCTCAGCTTCCCCAACACACTATCCAGTGCTTCCAGGAAAACCACGAGATTACCAGAAGGGGCTCGATATATACCTACCACAATAATTGGGACGGATACAATTGTTAACTTAATTATCAATGCTTCAAAATCTTTCTCAAAACAATAATCATTAACCCGTGGTACATTTTCTACAGAACTTATTAGGTTACATTTTTTTATGTAAGAAGCAACACACCCTCCTTTATGTTCTATTCTACAGAAAAACGATGTAAGATTATACTCCTGTAACATATAATATCGAAAATTATGGTTAGCCTTTTGATGCTCGGTAACCACGACTATATGTGGAGCTAGATCTGTAACTGAGGCCTCAAAAACATCAATTTTGTTAGCCGAGCACTCGACATTTAATGTAAAACTGATACAGTGGTACAATTGTGAGAGGATATATCCTTGTCAAAGTTAATGTTGTCACACAAATTGATAGTTTCTAAATTAGGAACACTGAGCGACTTTGTAATCCTAAAGAATCATGAGTATTGACATTGCAGTGAGGAATTATTTCTGTTTTGCTTGCTCTGCAGGCATATATAAATATCACTTCCGACTTTCGTGTGTATGACATCTGAGGTTAGGTTAGGTTAGGTTAGGTTAGGTTAGGTTAGGTTAGGTTAGGTTAGGTTAGGTTAGGTTAGGTTAGGTTAGGTTAGGTTAGGTTAGGTTAGGTTAGGTTAGGTTAGGTTAGGTTAGGTTAGGTTAGGTTAGGTTAGGTTAGGTTAGGTTGGGTTGGGTTGGGTTGGGTTGGGTTGGGTTGGGTTGGGTTGGGTTGGGTTGGGTTGGGTTGGGTTGGGTTGGGTTGGGTTCGGTTCGGTTAGGTTAGGTTAGGTTAGGTTAGGTTAGGTTAGGTTAGGTTAGGTTAGGTTAGGTTAGGTTAGGTTAGGTTAGGTTAGGTTAGGTTAGGTTAGGTTAGGTTAGGTTAGGTTAGGTTAGGTTAGGTTAGGTTAGGTTGGGTTGGGTTGGGTTGGGTTGGGTTGGGTTGGGTTGGGTTGGGTTGGGTTGGGTTGGGTTGGGTTGGGTTGGGTTGGGTTGGGTTGGGTTGGGTTGGGTTGGGTTGGGTTGGGTTGGGTTGGGTTGGGTTGGGTTGGGTTGAGTTGGGTTAGGTTGGGTTGGGTTGGGTTGGGTTAGGTTAGGTTAGGTTAGGTTAGGTTAGGTTAGGTTAGGTTAGGTTAGGTTAGGTTAGGTTAGGTTAGGTTAGGTTAGGTTAGGTTAGGTTAGGTTAGGTTAGGTTAGGTTAGGTTAGGTTAGGTTAGGTTAGGTTAGGTTAGGTTAGGTTAGGTTAGGTTAGGTTAGGTTAGGTTAGGTCAGGTCAGGTCAGGTCAGGTCAGGTCAGGTCAGGTCAGGTCAGGTCAGGTTAGGTTAGGTTAGGTTAGGTTAGGTTAGGTTAGGTTAGGTTACGTTAGGTCAGCTTTGGTTAGGTTAGGTTAGGTTAGGTTAGGTCAGGTCAGGTCATCAGATTGTGTACAATCTGTACTGCTGCAGATGTGTCGCTCTGACCACTTCTAAAGCCGTGTTGGAAATCTCCTATTAAGTTATTCGTATAATAGTGCTTGATTAAGTTTTGTAGATTTATATTTTCAATTAATTTACCAAACACCTTGGTTAAGGCAACTGGTCTGTAGTTCTGTGGCTATTTTCTTTCCTCTTTTTGATATAAAGCTTTAACTCTAGCAAGTTGCAGTTTCATCGGAAAAACACCTCTTTCAAGTACACAATTAATTAGATGGACTAATGGTGTGGCTAACTCACCCTTGCATTTTTTTAGTAGAAATGGAGAGAATTCATCCCATCCAGCTGAACTTTTACTTTTTAGGCAGTCAATTAGCTATGTTACGTCCTTGATGCTTACTGTAGCTAGCTTACAAGAGTCCCGTTTCTTTTCCTTATTATATCTATACTCCCTCTCTTGTTTTACGCAAGTATCATTTTCAATAGCATCTATAAAGTAATTATTAAATATATTACTAACTATGTAAGGATCAGAAAAATTATCATTAGGTATGTTTAAATCTATATTATTAATTTTAGTTTTTTAATCAGTGTTCCTCATATCATTAACTACTGCCCAGCACATCTTTGAGACACAGTCAGAATTTCTGACCTTTTTACTAATATGTTCTACTTTCCTCCTCCTTACTTCCTTGCGATACTCATATTTATATTTTTTGTAATCCTCTTTATATGAATAGAGACTGGTTTTCTGTATAGCTTATATACATACTCAATTCCTTCTTTGAGTCTTTTCGTTTTATCATCTAGCTTTACACATTTGACTACTGGAGGCTTATTTTTATTTACATCGATCTTCTTTGTCGGGATAGTAATATCAATATGTCTAGTTAAAATTTTTACAAATACTTCCCAATTGCTGTCAACCCCCTTTCCCTATTAACTGATTCTCAAGATTCTTGACCCAAAGTTTTCTTTGGCAAGATGCTGTTGTACTCAGAAAATAATCTTCTTTTCTGATATTTTTTGTTTTGTTTGAGTTTATTAAGACAACCAATCACTAATAACTGTCCTAGATGATCGGATATGTGCCTGTTTACAGTTTGTGCAGACACAACATTTTCATAATTGGTCATTACATGATCTGTGGAACTGTTGCTTGACTCAGCTATTCTAGAGTGCACATTACCCAGTAGATCTTTAATATCATAGGATCGTATGCAGTCATGTAAACCTTTGCATTCCTGGCTGTTGCTTAGTGTGTTTACATTAAAGTCTCCTAACATTATAATCTTTACTGTATTGCCACCCTTGCTCAGCTTCCCCAACACACTATCCAGTGCTTCCAGGAAAACCACGAGATTACCAGAAGGGGCTCGATATATACCTACCACAATAATTGGGACGGATACAATTGTTAACTTAATTATCAATGCTTCAAAATCTTTCTCAAAACAATAATCATTAACCCGTGGTACATTTTCTACAGAACTTATTAGGTTACATTTCCGTATGTAAGTAGCAACACACCCTCCTTTATGTTCTATTCGACAGAAAAACGATGTAAGATTATACTCCTGTAACTTATAATATCGAAAATTATGGTTAGCCTTTTGATGCTCGGTAACCACGACTATATGTGGAGCTAGATCTGTAACTGAGGCCTCAAAAACATCAATTTTGTTAGCCGAGCACTCGACATTTAATGTAAAACTGATACAGTGGTACAATTGTGAGAGGATATATCCTTGTCAAAGTTAATGTTGTCACACAAATTGATAGTTTCTAAATTAGGAACACTGAGCGACTTTGTAATCCTAAAGAATCATGAGTATTGACATTGCAGTGAGGAATTATTTCTGTTTTGCTTGCTCTGCAGGCATATATAAATATCACTTCCGACTTTCGTGTGTATGACATCTGAGGTTAGGTTAGGTTAGGTTAGGTTAGGTTAGGTTAGGTTAGGTTAGGTTAGGTTAGGTTAGGTTAGGTTAGGTTAGGTTAGGTTAGGTTAGGTTAGGTTAGGTTAGGTTAGGTTAGGTTAGGTTAGGTTAGGTTAGGTTAGGTTAGGTTAGGTTAGGTTAGGTTAGGTTAGGTTAGGTTAGGTTAGGTTAGGTTAGGTTAGGTTAGGTTAGGTTAGGTTAGGTTAGGTTAGGTTAGGTTAGGTTAGGTTAGGTTAGGTTAGGTTAGGTTAGGTTAGGTTAGGTTAGGTTAGGTTAGGTTAGGTTAGGTTAGGTTAGGTTAGGTTAGGTTAGGTTAGGTTAGGTTAGGTTAGGTTAGGTTAGGTTAGGTTAGGTTAGGTTAGGTTAGGTTAGGTTAGGTTAGGTTAGGTTAGGTTAGGTTAGGTTAGGTTAGGTTAGGTTAGGTTAGGTTAGGTTAGGTTAGGTTAGGTTAGGTTAGGTTAGGTTAGGTTAGGTTAGGTTAGGTTAGGTTAGGTTAGGTTAGGTTAGGTTAGGTTAGGTTAGGTTAGGTTAGGTTAGGTTAGGTTAGGTTAGGTTAGGTTAGGTTAGGTTAGGTTAGGTTAGGTTAGGTTAGGTTAGGTTAGGTTAGGTTAGGTTAGGTTAGGTTAGGTTAGGTTAGGTTAGGTTAGGTTAGGTTAGGTTAGGTTAGGTTAGGTTAGGTTAGGTTAGGTTAGGTTAGGTTAGGTTAGGTTAGGTTAGGTTAGGTTAGGTTAGGTTAGGTTAGGTTAGGTTAGGTTAGGTTAGGTTAGGTTAGGTTAGGTTAGGTTAGGTTAGGTTAGGTTAGGTTAGGTTAGGTTAGGTTAGGTTAGGTTAGGTTAGGTTAGGTTAGGTTAGGTTAGGTTAGGTTAGGTTAGGTTAGGTTAGGTTAGGTTAGGTTAGGTTAGGTTAGGTTAGGTTAGGTTAGGTTAGGTTAGGTTAGGTTAGGTTAGGTTAGGTTAGGTTAGGTTAGGTTAGGTTAGGTTAGGTTAGGTTAGGTTAGGTTAGGTTAGGTTAGGTTAGGTTAGGTTAGGTTAGGTTAGGTTAGGTTAGGTTAGGTTAGGTTAGGTTAGGTTAGGTTAGGTTAGGTTAGGTTAGGTTAGGTTAGGTTAGGTTAGGTTAGGTTAGGTTAGGTTAGGTTAGGTTAGGTTAGGTTAGGTTAGGTTAGGTTAGGTTAGGTTAGGTTAGGTTAGGTTAGGTTAGGTTAGGTTAGGTTAGGTTAGGTTAGGTTAGGTTAGGTTAGGTTAGGTTAGGTTAGGTTAGGTTAGGTTAGGTTAGGTTAGGTTAGGTTAGGTTAGGTTAGGTTAGGTTAGGTTAGGTTAGGTTAGGTTAGGTTAGGTTAGGTTAGGTTAGGTTAGGTTAGGTTAGGTTAGGTTAGGTTAGGTTAGGTTAGGTTAGGTTAGGTTAGGTTAGGTTAGGTTAGGTTAGGTTAGGTTAGGTTAGGTTAGGTTAGGTTAGGTTAGGTTAGGTTAGGTTAGGTTAGGTTAGGTTAGGTTAGGTTAGGTTAGGTTAGGTTAGGTTAGGTTAGGTTAGGTTAGGTTAGGTTAGGTTAGGTTAGGTTAGGTTAGGTTAGGTTAGGTTAGGTTAGGTTAGGTCAGGTCAGGTCATCAGATTGTGTACAATCTGTACTGCTGCAGATGTGTCGCTCTGACCACTTCTAAAGCCGTGTTGGAAATCTCCTATTAAGTTATTCGTATAATAGTGCTTGATTAAGTTTTGTAGATTTATATTTTCAATTAATTTACCAAACACCTTGGTTAAGGCAACTGGTCTGTAGCTCTGTGGCTATTTTCTTTCCTCTTTTTGATATAAAGCTTTAACTCTAGCAAGTTGCAGTTTCATCGGAAAAACACCTCTTTCAAGTACACAATTAATTAGATGGACTAATGGTGTGGCTAACTCACCCTTGCATTTTTTTAGTAGAAATGGAGAGAATTCATCCCATCCAGCTGAACTTTTACTTTTTAGGCAGTCAATTAGCTATGTTACGTCCTTGATGCTTACTGTAGCTAGCTTACAAGAGTCCCGTTTCTTTTCCTTATTATATCTATACTCCCTCTCTTGTTTTACGCAAGTATCATTTTCAATAGCATCTATAAAGTAATTATTAAATATATTACTAACTATGTAAGGATCAGAAAAATTATCATTAGGTATGTTTAAATCTATATTATTAATTTTAGTTTTTTAATCAGTGTTCCTCATATCATTAACTACTGCCCAGCACATCTTTGAGACACAGTCAGAATTTCTGACCTTTTTACTAATATGTTCTACTTTCCTCCTCCTTACTTCCTTGCGATACTCATATTTATATTTTTTGTAATCCTCTTTATATGAATAGAGACTGGTTTTCTGTATAGCTTATATACATACTCAATTCCTTCTTTGAGTCTTTTCGTTTTATCATCTAGCTTTACACATTTGACTACTGGAGGCTTATTTTTATTTACATCGATCTTCTTTGTCGGGATAGTAATATCATTATGTCTAGTTAAAATTTTTACAAATACTTCCCAATTGCTGTCAACCCCCTTTCCCTATTAACTGATTCTCAAGATTCTTGACCCAAAGTTTTCTTTGGCAAGATGCTGTTGTACTCAGAAAATAATCTTCTTTTCTGATATTTTTTGTTTTGTTTGAGTTTATTAAGACAACCAATCACTAATAACTGTCCTAGATGATCGGATATGTGCCTGTTTACAGTTTGTGCAGACACAACATTTTCATAATTGGTCATTACATGATCTGTGGAACTGTTGCTTGACTCAGCTATTCTAGAGTGCACATTACCCAGTAGATCTTTAATATCATAGGATCGTATGCAGTCATGTAAACCTTTGCATTCCTGGCTGTTGCTTAGTGTGTTTACATTAAAGTCTCCTAACATTATAATCTTTACTGTATTGCCACCCTTGCTCAGCTTCCCCAACACACTATCCAGTGCTTCCAGGAAAACCACGAGATTACCAGAAGGGGCTCGATATATACCTACCACAATAATTGGGACGGATACAATTGTTAATTATCAATGCTTCAAAATCTTTCTCAAAACAATAATCATTAACCCGTGGTACATTTTCTACAGAACTTATTAGGTTACATTTCCGTATGTAAGTAGCAACACACCCTCCTTTATGTTCTATTCGACAGAAAAACGATGTAAGATTATACTCCTGTAACTTATAATATCGAAAATTATGGTTAGCCTTTTGATGCTCGGTAACCACGACTATATGTGGAGCTAGATCTGTAACTGAGGCCTCAAAAACATCAATTTTGTTAGCCGAGCACTCGACATTTAATGTAAAACTGATACAGTGGTACAATTGTGAGAGGATATATCCTTGTCAAAGTTAATGTTGTCACACAAATTAATAGTTTCTAAATTAGGAACACTGAGCGACTTTGTAATCCTAAAGAATCATGAGTATTGACATTGCAGTGAGGAATTATTTCTGTTTTGCTTGCTCTGCAGGCATATATAAATATCACTTCCGACTTTCGTGTGTATGACATCTGAGGTTAGGTTAGGTTAGGTTAGGTTAGGTTAGGTTAGGTTAGGTTAGGTTAGGTTAGGTTAGGTTAGGTTAGGTTAGGTTAGGTTAGGTTAGGTTAGGTTAGGTTAGGTTAGGTTAGGTTAGGTTAGGTTAGGTTAGGTTAGGTTAGGTTAGGTTAGGTTAGGTTAGGTTAGGTTAGGTTAGGTTAGGTTAGGTTAGGTTAGGTTAGGTTAGGTTAGGTTAGGTTAGGTTAGGTTAGGTTAGGTTAGGTTAGGTTAGGTTAGGTTAGGTTAGGTTAGGTTAGGTTAGGTTAGGTTAGGTTAGGTTAGGTTAGGTTAGGTTAGGTTAGGTTAGGTTAGGTTAGGTTAGGTTAGGTTAGGTTAGGTTAGGTTAGGTTAGGTTAGGTTAGGTTAGGTTAGGTTAGGTTAGGTTAGGTTAGGTTAGGTTAGGTTAGGTTAGGTTAGGTTAGGTTAGGTTAGGTTAGGTTAGGTTAGGTTAGGTTAGGTTAGGTTAGGTTAGGTTAGGTTAGGTTAGGTTAGGTTAGGTTAGGTTAGGTTAGGTTAGGTTAGGTTAGGTTAGGTTAGGTTAGGTTAGGTTAGGTTAGGTTAGGTTAGGTTAGGTTAGGTTAGGTTAGGTTAGGTTAGGTTAGGTTAGGTTAGGTTAGGTTAGGTTAGGTTAGGTTAGGTTAGGTTAGGTTAGGTTAGGTTAGGTTAGGTTAGGTTAGGTTAGGTTAGGTTAGGTTAGGTTAGGTTAGGTTAGGTTAGGTTAGGTTAGGTTAGGTTAGGTTAGGTTAGGTTAGGTTAGGTTAGGTTAGGTTAGGTTAGGTTAGGTTAGGTTAGGTTAGGTTAGGTTAGGTTAGGTTAGGTTAGGTTAGGTTAGGTTAGGTTAGGTTAGGTTAGGTTAGGTTAGGTTAGGTTAGGTTAGGTTAGGTTAGGTTAGGTTAGGTTAGGTTAGGTTAGGTTAGGTTAGGTTAGGTTAGGTTAGGTTAGGTTAGGTTAGGTTAGGTTAGGTTAGGTTAGGTTAGGTTAGGTTAGGTTAGGTTAGGTTAGGTTAGGTTAGGTTAGGTTAGGTTAGGTTAGGTTAGGTTAGGTTAGGTTAGGTTAGGTTAGGTTAGGTTAGGTTAGGTTAGGTTAGGTTAGGTTAGGTTAGGTTAGGTTAGGTTAGGTTAGGTTAGGTTAGGTTAGGTTAGGTTAGGTTAGGTTAGGTTAGGTTAGGTTAGGTTAGGTTAGGTTAGGTTAGGTTAGGTTAGGTTAGGTTAGGTTAGGTTAGGTTAGGTTAGGTTAGGTTAGGTTAGGTTAGGTTAGGTTAGGTTAGGTTAGGTTAGGTTAGGTTAGGTTAGGTTAGGTTAGGTTAGGTTAGGTTAGGTTAGGTTAGGTTAGGTTAGGTTAGGTTAGGTTAGGTTAGGTTAGGTTAGGTTAGGTTAGGTTAGGTTAGGTTAGGTTAGGTTAGGTTAGGTTAGGTTAGGTTAGGTTAGGTTAGGTTAGGTTAGGTTAGGTTAGGTTAGGTTAGGTTAGGTTAGGTTAGGTTAGGTTAGGTTAGGTTAGGTTAGGTTAGGTTAGGTTAGGTTAGGTTAGGTTAGGTTAGGTTAGGTTAGGTTAGGTTAGGTTAGGTTAGGTTAGGTTAGGTTAGGTTAGGTTAGGTTAGGTTAGGTTAGGTTAGGTTAGGTTAGGTTAGGTTAGGTTAGGTTAGGTTAGGTTAGGTTAGGTTAGGTTAGGTTAGGTTAGGTTAGGTTAGGTTAGGTTAGGTTAGGTTAGGTTAGGTTAGGTTAGGTCAGGTCAGGTCATCAGATTGTGTACAATCTGTACTGCTGCAGATGTGTCGCTCTGACCACTTCTAAAGCCGTGTTGGAAATCTCCTATTAAGTTATTCGTATAATAGTGCTTGATTAAGTTTTGTAGATTTATATTTTCAATTAATTTACCAAACACCTTGGTTAAGGCAACTGGTCTGTAGCTCTGTGGCTATTTTCTTTCCTCTTTTTGATATAAAGCTTTAACTCTAGCAAGTTGCAGTTTCATCGGAAAAACACCTCTTTCAAGTACACAATTAATTAGATGGACTAATGGTGTGGCTAACTCACCCTTGCATTTTTTTAGTAGAAATGGAGAGAATTCATCCCATCCAGCTGAACTTTTACTTTTTAGGCAGTCAATTAGCTATGTTACGTCCTTGATGCTTACTGTAGCTAGCTTACAAGAGTCCCGTTTCTTTTCCTTATTATATCTATACTCCCTCTCTTGTTTTACGCAAGTATCATTTTCAATAGCATCTATAAAGTAATTATTAAATATATTACTAACTATGTAAGGATCAGAAAAATTATCATTAGGTATGTTTAAATCTATATTATTAATTTTAGTTTTTTAATCAGTGTTCCTCATATCATTAACTACTGCCCAGCACATCTTTGAGACACAGTCAGAATTTCTGACCTTTTTACTAATATGTTCTACTTTCCTCCTCCTTACTTCCTTGCGATACTCATATTTATATTTTTTGTAATCCTCTTTATATGAATAGAGACTGGTTTTCTGTATAGCTTATATACATACTCAATTCCTTCTTTGAGTCTTTTCGTTTTATCATCTAGCTTTACACATTTGACTACTGGAGGCTTATTTTTATTTACATCGATCTTCTTTGTCGGGATAGTAATATCATTATGTCTAGTTAAAATTTTTACAAATACTTCCCAATTGCTGTCAACCCCCTTTCCCTATTAACTGATTCTCAAGATTCTTGACCCAAAGTTTTCTTTGGCAAGATGCTGTTGTACTCAGAAAATAATCTTCTTTTCTGATATTTTTTGTTTTGTTTGAGTTTATTAAGACAACCAATCACTAATAACTGTCCTAGATGATCGGATATGTGCCTGTTTACAGTTTGTGCAGACACAACATTTTCATAATTGGTCATTACATGATCTGTGGAACTGTTGCTTGACTCAGCTATTCTAGAGTGCACATTACCCAGTAGATCTTTAATATCATAGGATCGTATGCAGTCATGTAAACCTTTGCATTCCTGGCTGTTGCTTAGTGTGTTTACATTAAAGTCTCCTAACATTATAATCTTTACTGTATTGCCACCCTTGCTCAGCTTCCCCAACACACTATCCAGTGCTTCCAGGAAAACCACGAGATTACCAGAAGGGGCTCGATATATACCTACCACAATAATTGGGACGGATACAATTGTTAACTTAATTATCAATGCTTCAAAATCTTTCTCAAAACAATAATCATTAACCCGTGGTACATTTTCTACAGAACTTATTAGGTTACATTTCCGTATGTAAGTAGCAACACACCCTCCTTTATGTTCTATTCGACAGAAAAACGATGTAAGATTATACTCCTGTAACTTATAATATCGAAAATTATGGTTAGCCTTTTGATGCTCGGTAACCACGACTATATGTGGAGCTAGATCTGTAACTGAGGCCTCAAAAACATCAATTTTGTTAGCCGAGCACTCGACATTTAATGTAAAACTGATACAGTGGTACAATTGTGAGAGGATATATCCTTGTCAAAGTTAATGTTGTCACACAAATTAATAGTTTCTAAATTAGGAACACTGAGCGACTTTGTAATCCTAAAGAATCATGAGTATTGACATTGCAGTGAGGAATTATTTCTGTTTTGCTTGCTCTGCAGGCATATATAAATATCACTTCCGACTTTCGTGTGTATGACATCTGAGGTTAGGTTAGGTTAGGTTAGGTTAGGTTAGGTTAGGTTAGGTTAGGTTAGGTTAGGTTAGGTTAGGTTAGGTTAGGTTAGGTTAGGTTAGGTTAGGTTAGGTTAGGTTAGGTTAGGTTAGGTTAGGTTAGGTTAGGTTAGGTTAGGTTAGGTTAGGTTAGGTTAGGTTAGGTTAGGTTAGGTTAGGTTAGGTTAGGTTAGGTTAGGTTAGGTTAGGTTAGGTTAGGTTAGGTTAGGTTAGGTTAGGTTAGGTTAGGTTAGGTTAGGTTAGGTTAGGTTAGGTTAGGTTAGGTTAGGTTAGGTTAGGTTAGGTTAGGTTAGGTTAGGTTAGGTTAGGTTAGGTTAGGTTAGGTTAGGTTAGGTTAGGTTAGGTTAGGTTAGGTTAGGTTAGGTTAGGTTAGGTTAGGTTAGGTTAGGTTAGGTTAGGTTAGGTTAGGTTAGGTTAGGTTAGGTTAGGTTAGGTTAGGTTAGGTTAGGTTAGGTTAGGTTAGGTTAGGTTAGGTTAGGTTAGGTTAGGTTAGGTTAGGTTAGGTTAGGTTAGGTTAGGTTAGGTTAGGTTAGGTTAGGTTAGGTTAGGTTAGGTTAGGTTAGGTTAGGTTAGGTTAGGTTAGGTTAGGTTAGGTTAGGTTAGGTTAGGTTAGGTTAGGTTAGGTTAGGTTAGGTTAGGTTAGGTTAGGTTAGGTTAGGTTAGGTTAGGTTAGGTTAGGTTAGGTTAGGTTAGGTTAGGTTAGGTTAGGTTAGGTTAGGTTAGGTTAGGTTAGGTTAGGTTAGGTTAGGTTAGGTTAGGTTAGGTTAGGTTAGGTTAGGTTAGGTTAGGTTAGGTTAGGTTAGGTTAGGTTAGGTTAGGTTAGGTTAGGTTAGGTTAGGTTAGGTTAGGTTAGGTTAGGTTAGGTTAGGTTAGGTTAGGTTAGGTTAGGTTAGGTTAGGTTAGGTTAGGTTAGGTTAGGTTAGGTTAGGTTAGGTTAGGTTAGGTTAGGTTAGGTTAGGTTAGGTTAGGTTAGGTTAGGTTAGGTTAGGTTAGGTTAGGTTAGGTTAGGTTAGGTTAGGTTAGGTTAGGTTAGGTTAGGTTAGGTTAGGTTAGGTTAGGTTAGGTTAGGTTAGGTTAGGTTAGGTTAGGTTAGGTTAGGTTAGGTTAGGTTAGGTTAGGTTAGGTTAGGTTAGGTTAGGTTAGGTTAGGTTAGGTTAGGTTAGGTTAGGTTAGGTTAGGTTAGGTTAGGTTAGGTTAGGTTAGGTTAGGTTAGGTTAGGTTAGGTTAGGTTAGGTTAGGTTAGGTTAGGTTAGGTTAGGTTAGGTTAGGTTAGGTTAGGTTAGGTTAGGTTAGGTTAGGTTAGGTTAGGTTAGGTTAGGTTAGGTTAGGTTAGGTTAGGTTAGGTTAGGTTAGGTTAGGTTAGGTTAGGTTAGGTTAGGTTAGGTTAGGTTAGGTTAGGTTAGGTTAGGTTAGGTTAGGTTAGGTTAGGTTAGGTTAGGTTAGGTTAGGTTAGGTTAGGTTAGGTTAGGTTAGGTTAGGTTAGGTTAGGTTAGGTTAGGTTAGGTTAGGTTAGGTTAGGTTAGGTTAGGTTAGGTTAGGTTAGGTTAGGTTAGGTTAGGTTAGGTTAGGTTAGGTTAGGTTAGGTTAGGTTAGGTTAGGTTAGGTTAGGTTAGGTTAGGTTAGGTTAGGTTAGGTTAGGTTAGGTTAGGTTAGGTTAGGTTAGGTTAGGTTAGGTTAGGTTAGGTTAGGTTAGGTTAGGTTAGGTTAGGTTAGGTTAGGTTAGGTTAGGTTAGGTTAGGTTAGGTTAGGTTAGGTGAGGTCAGGTCAGGTCATCAGATTGTGTACAATCTGTACTGCTGCAGATGTGTTGCTCTGACCACTTCTAAAGCCGTGTTGGAAATCTCCTATTAAGTTATTCGTATAATAGTGCTTGATTAAGTTTTGTAGATTTATATTTTCAATTAATTTACCAAACACCTTGGTTAAGGCAACTGGTCTGTAGTTCTGTGGCTATTTTCTTTCCTCTTTTTGATATAAAGCTTTAACTCTAGCAAGTTGCAGTTTCATCGGAAAAACACCTCTTTCAAGTACACAATTAATTAGATGGACTAATGGTGTGGCTAACTCACCCTTGCATTTTTTTAGTAGAAATGGAGAGAATTCATCCCATCCAGCTGAACTTTTACTTTTTAGGCAGTCAATTAGCTATGTTACGTCCTTGATGCTTACTGTAGCTAGCTTACAAGAGTCCCGTTTCTTTTCCTTATTATATCTATACTCCCTCTCTTGTTTTACGCAAGTATCATTTTCAATAGCATCTATAAAGTAATTATTAAATATATTACTAACTATGTAAGGATCAGAAAAATTATCATTAGGTATGTTTAAATCTATATTATTAATTTTAGTTTTTTAATCAGTGTTCCTCATATCATTAACTACTGCCCAGCACATCTTTGAGACACAGTCAGAATTTCTGACCTTTTTACTAATATGTTCTACTTTCCTCCTCCTTACTTCCTTGCGATACTCATATTTATATTTTTTGTAATCCTCTTTATATGAATAGAGACTGGTTTTCTGTATAGCTTATATACATACTCAATTCCTTCTTTGAGTCTTTTCGTTTTATCATCTAGCTTTACACATTTGACTACTGGAGGCTTATTTTTATTTACATCGATCTTCTTTGTCGGGATAGTAATATCAATATGTCTAGTTAAAATTTTTACAAATACTTCCCAATTGCTGTCAACCCCCTTTCCCTATTAACTGATTCTCAAGATTCTTGACCCAAAGTTTTCTTTGGCAAGATGCTGTTGTACTCAGAAAATAATCTTCTTTTCTGATATTTTTTGTTTTGTTTGAGTTTATTAAGACAACCAATCACTAATAACTGTCCTAGATGATCGGATATGTGCCTGTTTACAGTTTGTGCAGACACAACATTTTCATAATTGGTCATTACATGATCTGTGGAACTGTTGCTTGACTCAGCTATTCTAGAGTGCACATTACCCAGTAGATCTTTAATATCATAGGATCGTATGCAGTCATGTAAACCTTTGCATTCCTGGCTGTTGCTTAGTGTGTTTACATTAAAGTCTCCTAACATTATAATCTTTACTGTATTGCCACCCTTGCTCAGCTTCCCCAACACACTATCCAGTGCTTCCAGGAAAACCACGAGATTACCAGAAGGGGCTCGATATATACCTACCACAATAATTGGGACGGATACAATTGTTAACTTAATTATCAATGCTTCAAAATCTTTCTCAAAACAATAATCATTAACCCGTGGTACATTTTCTACAGAACTTATTAGGTTACATTTCCTTATGTAAGTAGCAACACACCCTCCTTTATGTTCTATTCTACAGAAAAACGATGTAAGATTATACTCCTGTAACATATAATATCGAAAATTATGGTTAGCCTTTTGATGCTCGGTAACCACGACTATATGTGGAGGTAGATCTGTAACTGAGGCCTCAAAAACATCAATTTTGTTAGCCGAGCACTCGACATTTAATGTAAAACTGATACAGTGGTACAATTGT
>NC_064930.1:16520462-16527827 GCF_023897955.1 Schistocerca gregaria | reverse complement strand
GTTAGGTTAGGTTAGGTTAGGTTAGGTTAGGTTAGGTTAGGTTAGGTTAGGTTAGGTTAGGTTAGGTTAGGTTAGGTTAGGTTAGGTTAGGTTAGGTTAGGTTAGGTTAGGTTAGGTTAGGTTAGGTTAGGTTAGGTTAGGTTAGGTTAGGTTAGGTTAGGTTAGGTTAGGTTAGGTTAGGTTAGGTTAGGTTAGGTTAGGTTAGGTTAGGTTAGGTTAGGTTAGGTTAGGTTAGGTTAGGTTAGGTTAGGTTAGGTTAGGTTAGGTTAGGTTAGGTTAGGTTAGGTTAGGTTAGGTTAGGTTAGGTTAGGTTAGGTTAGGTTAGGTTAGGTTAGGTTAGGTTAGGTTAGGTTAGGTTAGGTTAGGTTAGGTTAGGTTAGGTTAGGTTAGGTTAGGTTAGGTTAGGTTAGGTTAGGTTAGGTTAGGTTAGGTTAGGTTAGGTTAGGTTAGGTTAGGTTAGGTTAGGTTAGGTTAGGTTAGGTTAGGTTAGGTTAGGCTAGGCTAGGTCAGGTCAGGTCAGGTCAGGTCAGGTCAGGTCAGGTCATCAGATTGTGTACAATCTGTACTGCTGCAGATGTGTCGCTCTGACCACTTCTAAAGCCGTGTTGGAAATCTCCTATTAAGTTATTCGTATAATAGTGCTTGATTAAGTTTTGTAGATTTATATTTTCAATTAATTTACCAAACACCTTGGTTAAGGCAACTGGTCTGTAGTTCTGTGGCTATTTTCTTTCCTCTTTTTGATATAAAGCTTTAACTCTAGCAAGTTGCTGTTTCATCGGAAAAACACCTCTTTCAAGTACACAATTAATTAGATGGACTAATGGTGTGGCTAACACACCCTTGCATTTTTTTAGTAGAAATGGAGAGAATTCATCCCATCCAGCTGAACTTTTACTTTTTAGGCAGTCAATTAGCTATGTTACGTCCTTGATGCTTACTGTAGCTAGCTTACAAGAGTCCCGTTTCTTTTCCTTATTATATCTATACTCCCTCTCTTGTTTTACGCAAGTATCATTTTCAATAGCATCTATAAAGTAATTATTAAATATATTACTAACTATGTAAGGATCAGAAAAATTATCATTAGGTATGTTTAAATCTATATTATTAATTTTAGTTTTTTAATCAGTGTTCCTCATATCATTAACTACTGCCCAGCACATCTTTGAGACACAGTCAGAATTTCTGACCTTTTTACTAATATGTTCTACTTTCCTCCTCCTTACTTCCTTGCGATACTCATATTTATATTTTTTGTAATCCTCTTTATATGAATAGAGACTGGTTTTCTGTATAGCTTATATACATACTCAATTCCTTCTTTGAGTCTTTTCGTTTTATCATCTAGCTTTACACATTTGACTACTGGAGGCTTATTTTTATTTACATCGATCTTCTTTGTCGTGATAGTAATATCAATATGTCTAGTTAAAATTTTTACAAATACCTCCCAATTGCTGTCAACCCCCTTTCCCTATTAACTGATTCTCAAGATTCTTGACCCAAAGTTTTCTTTGGCAAGATGCTGTTGTACTCAGAAAATAATCTTCTTTTCTGATATTTTTTGTTTTGTTTGAGTTTATTAAGACAACCAATCACTAATAACTGTCCTAGATGATCGGATATGTGCCTGTTTACAGTTTGTGCAGACACAACATTTTCATAATTGGTCATTACATGATCTGTGGAACTGTTGCTTGACTCAGCTATTCTAGAGTGCACATTACCCAGTAGATCTTTAATATCATAGGATCGTATGCAGTCATGTAAACCTTTGCATTCCTGGCTGTTGCTTAGTGTGTTTACATTAAAGTCTCCTAACATTATAATCTTTACTGTATTGCCACCCTTGCTCAGCTTCCCCAACACACTATCCAGTGCTTCCAGGAAAACCACGAGATTACCAGAAGGGGCTCGATATATACCTACCACAATAATTGGGACGGATACAATTGTTAACTTAATTATCAATGCTTCAAAATCTTTCTCAAAACAATAATCATTAACCCATGGTGCATTTTCTACAGTACTTATTAGGTTACATTTCCGTATGTAAGTAGCAACACACCCTCCTTTATGTTCTATTCTACAGAAAAACGATGTAAGATTATACTCCTGTAACTTATAATATCGAAAATTATGGTTAGCCTTTTGATGCTCGGTAACCACGATTATATGTGGAGCTAGATCTGTAACTGAGGCCTCAAAAACATCAATTTTGTTAGCCGAGCACTCGACATTTAATGTAAAAATGATACAGTGGTACAATTGTGAGAGGATATATCCTTGTCAAAGTTAATGTTGTCACACAAATTGATAGTTTCTAAATTAGGAACACTGAGCGACTTTGTAATCCTAAAGAATCATGAGTATTGACATTGCAGTGAGGAATTATTTCTGTTTTGCTTGCTCTGCAGGCATATATAAATATCAGTTCCGACTTTCGTGTGTATGACATCAGAGGTTAGGTTAGGTTAGGTTAGGTTAGGTTAGGTTAGGTTAGGTTAGGTTAGGTTAGGTTAGGTTAGGTTAGGTTAGGTTAGGTTAGGTTAGGTTAGGTTAGGTTAGGTAAGGTTAGGTTAGGTTAGGTAAGGTTAGGTTAGGTTAGGTTAGGTTAGGTTAGGTTCGGTTAGGTTCGGTTAGGTTAGGTTAGGTTCGGTTCGGTTAGGTTAGGTTAGGTTCGGTTCGGTTCGGTTCGGTTCGGTTCGGTTCGGTTCGGTTCGGTTCGGTTCGGTTCGGTTCGGTTCGGTTCGGTTCGGTTCGGTTCGGTTCGGTTCGGTTCGGTTCGGTTCGGTTCGGTTCGGTTCGGTTCGGTTCGGTTCGGTTCGGTTCGGTTCGGTTCGGTTCGGTTCGGTTCGGTTCGGTTCGGTTCGGTTCGGTTCGGTTCGGTTCGGTTCGGTTCGGTTCGGTTCGGTTCGGTTCGGTTCGGTTCGGTTCGGTTCGGTTCGGTTCGGTTCGGTTCGGTTCGGTTCGGTTCGGTTCGGTTCGGTTCGGTTCGGTTCGGTTCGGTTCGGTTCGGTTCGGTTCGGTTCGGTTCGGTTCGGTTCGGTTCGGTTCGGTTCGGTTCGGTTCGGTTCGGTTCGGTTCGGTTCGGTTCGGTTCGGTTCGGTTCGGTTCGGTTCGGTTCGGTTCGGTTCGGTTCGGTTCGGTTCGGTTCGGTTCGGTTCGGTTCGGTTCGGTTCGGTTCGGTTCGGTTCGGTTCGGTTCGGTTCGGTTCGGTTCGGTTCGGTTCGGTTCGGTTCGGTTCGGTTCGGTTCGGTTCGGTTCGGTTCGGTTCGGTTCGGTTCGGTTCGGTTCGGTTCGGTTCGGTTCGGTTCGGTTCGGTTCGGTTCGGTTCGGTTCGGTTCGGTTCGGTTCGGTTAGGTTAGGTTAGGTTAGGTTAGGTTAGGTTAGGTTAGGTTAGGTTAGGTTAGGTTAGGGTAGGTTAGGTTAGGTTAGGTTAGGTTAGGTCAGGTTAGGTTAGGTCAGGTTAGGTTAGGTCAGGTTAGGTTAGGTCAGGTTAGGTTAGGTCAGGTTAGGTTAGGTCAGGTTAGGTTAGGTCAGGTTAGGTTAGGTCAGGTTAGGTTAGGTCAGGTGACGTCAGGTCAGGTCAGGTCAGGTCAGGTCAGGTCAGGTCAGGTCAGGTCAGGTCAGGTCAGGTCAGGTCAGGTCAGGTCAGGTCAGGTCAGGTCAGGTCAGGTCAGGTCAGGTCAGGTCAGGTCAGATCAGGTCAGGTCAGGTCAGGTCAGGTCATGTCAGGTCAGGTCAGGTCAGGTCAGGTTGGGTTGGGTTGGGTTGGGTTGGGTTGGGTTGGGTTGGGTTGGGTTGGGTTGGGTTGGGTTGGGTTGGGTTGGGTTGGGTTGGGTTGGGTTGGGTTGGGTTGGGTTAGGTTAGGTTAGGTTGTTAGGTTAGGTTAGGTTAGGTTAGGTTAGGTTAGGTTAGGTTAGGTTAGGTTAGGTTAGGTTAGGTCATCAGATTGTGTACCATCTGTACTGCTGCAGATGTGTCGCTCCGACCACTTCTAAAGCCATGTTGGAGATCTCCTATTAAGTTATTCGTATAATAGTGCTTGATTAAGTTTTGTAGATTTATATTTTCAATTAATTTACCAAACACCTTGGTTAAGACAACTTGTCTGTAGTTCTGTGGCTATTTTCTTTCCTCTTTTTGATATAAAGCTTTAAGTATAGCAAGTCTCAGTTTCATCGGAAAAACACCTCCTTCAAGTACACAATTAATTAGATGGACTAATGGTATGGCTAACTCACCCTTGCATTTTTTTTAGTAGAAAAGGAGAGAATTCATCCCATCCAGCTGAACTTTTACTTTTTAGGCTGTCAATTAGCTATGTTACGTCCTTGATGCTTACTGTAGCTAGCTTACAAGAGTCCCGTTTCTTTTCCTTATTATATCTATACTCCCTCTCTTGTTTTACGCAAGTATCATTTTCAATAGCATCTATAAAGTAATCATTAAATATATTACTAACTATGTAAGGATCAGGAAAATTATCATTAGGTATGTTTAAATCTATATTATTAATTTTAGTTTTTTAATCAGTGTTCCTCATATCATTAACTACTGCCCAGCACATCTTTGAGACACAGTCAGAATTTCTGACCTGTTTACTAATATGTTCTACTTTCTTCCTCCTTACTTCCTTGCGATACTCATATTTATATTTTTTGTAATCCTCTTTATACGAATAGAGACTGGTTTTCTGTATAGCTTATATACATACTCAATTCCTTCTTTGAGTCTTTTCGTTTTATCATCTAGCTTTACACATTTGACTACTGGAGGCTTATTTTTATTTACATCGATCTTCTTTGTCGGGATAGTAATATCAATATGTCTAGTTAAAATTTTTACAAATACTTCCCAATTGCTGTCAACCCCCTTTCCCTATTAACTGATTCTCAAGATTCTTGACCCAAAGTTTTCTTTGGCAAGATGCTGTTGTACTCAGAAAATAATCTTCTTTTCTGATACTTTTGGTTTTGTTTGAGTTTATTAAGACAACCAATCACTAATAACTGTCCTAGATGATCAGATATGTGCCTGTTTACAGTTTGTGCAGACACAACATTTTCATGATTGGTCATTACATGATCTGTGGAACTGTTGCTTGACTCAGCTATTCTAGAGGGCACATGACCCAGTAGATCTTTAATATCATAGGATCGTATGCAGTCATGTAAACCTTTGCATTCCCGGCTGTTGCTTAGTGTGTTTACATTAAAGTCTCCTAACATTATAATCTTTACTGTATTGCCACCCTTGCTCAGCTTCCCCAACACACTATCCAGTGCTTCCAGGAAAACCACGAGATTACCAGAAGGGGCTCGATATATACCTACCACAATAATTGGGACGGATACAATTGTTAACTTAATTATCAATGCTTCAAAATCTTTCTCAAAACAATAATCATTAACCCATGGTACATTTTCTACAGAACTTATTAGGTTACATTTCCGTATGTAAGTAGCAACACACCCTCCTTTATGTTCTATTCTACAGAAAAACGATGTAAGATTATACTCCTGTAACTTATAATATCGAATATTATGGTTAGCCTTTTGATGCTCGGTAACCACGATTATATGTGGAGCTAGATCTGTAACTGAGGCCTCAAAAACATCAATTTTGTTAGCCGAGCACTCGACATTTAATGTAAAAATGATACAGTGGTACAATTGTGAGAGGATATATCCTTGTCAAAGTTAATGTTGTCACACAAATTGATAGTTTCTAAATTAGGAACACTGAGCGACTTTGTAATCCTAAAGAATCATGAGTATTGACATTGCAGTGAGGAATTATTTCTGTTTTGCTTGCTCTGCAGGCATATATAAATATCACTTCCGACTTTCGTGTGTATGACGTCTGAGGTTAGGTTAGGTTAGGTTAGGTTAGGTTAGGTTAGGTTAGGTTAGGTTAGGTTAGGTAAGGGAGGTTAGGTTAGGTTAGGTTAGGTTAGGTTAGGTTAGGTTAGGTTAGGTTAGGTTCGGTTAGATTCAGTTAGGTTCGGTTCGGTTCGGTTCGGTTCGGTTCGGTTCGGTTCGGTTCGGTTCGGTTCGGTTCGGTTCGGTTCGGTTCGGTTCGGTTCGGTTCGGTTCGGTTCGGTTCGGTTCGGTTCGGTTCGGTTCGGTTCGGTTCGGTTCGGTTCGGTTCGGTTCGGTTCGGTTCGGTTCGGTTCGGTTCGGTTCGGTTCGGTTCGGTTCGGTTCGGTTCGGTTCGGTTCGGTTCGGTTCGGTTCGGTTCGGTTCGGTTCGGTTCGGTTCGGTTCGGTTCGGTTCGGTTCGGTTCGGTTCGGTTCGGTTCGGTTCGGTTCGGTTCGGTTCGGTTCGGTTCGGTTCGGTTCGGTTCGGTTCGGTTCGGTTCGGTTCGGTTCGGTTCGGTTAGGTTAGGTTAGGTTAGGTTAGGTTAGGTTAGGTTAGGTTAGGTTAGGTTAGGTCAGGTTAGGTTAGGTCAGGTTAGGTTAGGTCAGGTTAGGTTAGGTCAGGTTAGGTTAGGTCAGGTTAGGTTAGGTCAGGTTAGGTTAGGTCAGGTTAGGTTAGGTCAGGTTAGGTTAGGTCAGGTTAGGTCAGGTCAGGTCAGGTCAGGTCAGGTCAGGTCAGGTCAGGTCAGGTCAGGTCAGGTCAGGTCAGGTCAGGTCAGGTCAGGTCAGGTCAGGTCAGGTCAGGTCAGGTCAGGTCAGGTCAGGTCAGGTCAGGTCAGGTCAGGTCAGGTCAGGTCAGGTTGGGTTGGGTTGGGTTGGGTTGGGTTGGGTTGGGTTGGGTTGGGTTGGGTTGGGTTGGGTTGGGTTAGGTTAGGTTAGGTTAGGTTAGGTTAGGTTAGGTTAGGTTAGGTTAGGTTAAGTTAGGTTAGGTTAGGTTAGGTTAGGTTAGGTTAGGTTAGGTTAGGTTAGGTTAGGTTAGGTTAGGTCATCAGATTGTGTACAATCTGTACTGCTGCAGATGTGTCGCTCCCACCACTTCTAAAGCCATGTTGGAGATCTCCTATTAAGTTATTCGTATAATAGTGCTTGATTAAGTTTTGTAGATTTATATTTTCAATTAATTTACCAAACACCTTGGTTAAGACAACTTGTCTGTAGTTCTGTGGCTATTTTCTTTCCTCTTTTTGATATAAAGCTTTAACTATAGCAAGTCTCAGTTTCATCGGAAAAACACCTCCTTCAAGTACACAATTATTTAGATGGACTAATGGTATGGCTAACTCACCCTTGCATTTTTTTAGTAGAAAAGGAGAGAATTCATCCCATCCAGCTGAACTTTTACTTTTTAGGCTGTCAATTAGCTATGTTACGTCCTTGATGCTTACTGTAGCTAGCTTACAAGAGTCCCGTTTCTTTTCCTTATTATATCTATACTCCCT
>NC_064930.1:16460462-16515462 GCF_023897955.1 Schistocerca gregaria | reverse complement strand
TGTGAGAGGATATATCCTTGTCAAAGTTAATGTTGTCACACAAATTGATAGTTTCTAAATTAGGAACACTGAGCGACTTTGTAATCCTAAAGAATCATGAGTATTGACATTGCAGTGAGGAATTATTTCTGTTTTGCTTGCTCTGCAGGAATATATAAATATCAACTTCCGACTTTCGTGTGTATGACAATCTGAGGTTAGGTTAGGTTAGGTTAGGTTAGGTTAGGTTAGGTTAGGTTAGGTTAGGTTAGGTTAGGTTAGGTTAGGTTAGGGTAGGTTAGGTTAGGTTAGGTTGGTTAGGTTAGGTTAGGTTAGGTTAGGTTAGGTTCGGTTAGATTCGGTTAGGTTCGGTTAGGTTCAGTTAGGTTCGGTTCGGTTCGGTTCGGTTCGGTTCGGTTCGGTTCGGTTCGGCTTCGGTTCGGTTCGGTTCGGTTCGGTTCGGTTCGGTTCGGTTCGGTTCGGTTCGGTTCGGTTCGGTTCGGTTCGGTTCGGTTCGGTTCGGTTCGGTTCGGTTCGGTTCGGTTCGGTTCGGTTCGGTTCGGTTCGGGTTCGGTTCGGTTCGGTTCGGTTCGGTTCGGTTCGGTTCGGTTCGGTTCGGTTCGGTTCGGTTCGGTTCGGTTCGGTTCGGTTCGGTTCGGTTCGGTTCGGTTCGGTTCGGTTCGGTTCGGTTCGGTTCGGTTCGGTTCGGTTCGGTTCGGTTCGGTTCGGTTCGGTTCGGTTCGGTTCGGTTCGTTCGGTTCGGTTCGGTTCGGTTCGGTTCGGTTCGGTTCGGTTCGGTTCGGGTTCGGTTCGGTTCGGTTCGGTTCGGTTCGGTTCGGTTCGGTTCGGTTCGGTTCGGTTCGGTTCGGTTCGTTTCGGTTCGGTTCGGTTCGGTTCGGTTCGGTTCGGTTCGGTTCGTTCGGTTCGGTTCGGTTCGGTTCGGTTCGGTTCGGCTTCGGTTCGGTTTCGGTTCGGTTCGGTTAGGTTCGGTTCGGTTCGGTTCGGTTCGGATCGGTTCGGTTCGGTTCGGTTCGGTTCGGTTCGGTTCGGTTCGGTTCGGTTCGGTTCGGTTCGGTTCGGTTCGGTTCGGTTAGGTTAGGTTAGGTTAGGTTAGGTTAGGTTAGGTTAGGTTAGGTTAGGGTAGGTTAGGTTAGGTTAGGTTAGGTTAGGTCAGGTTAGGTTAGGTCAGGTTAGGTTAGGTCAGGTTAGGTTAGGTCAGGTTAGGTTAGGTCAGGTTAGGTTAGTCAGGTTAGGTTAGGTCAGGTTTAGGTTAGGTCAGGTTAGGTTAGGTCAGGTGAGGTTAGGTCAGGTGACGTCAGGTCAGGTCAGGTCAGGTCAGGTCAGGTCAGGTCAGGTCAGGTCAGGTCAGGTCAGGTCAGGTCAGGTCAGGTCAGGTCAGGTCAGGTCAGGTCAGGTCAGGTCAGGTCAGGTCAGGTCAGGTCAGGGTCAGGGTCAGGTCAGGTCAGGTCAGGTCAGGTCAGGTAAGGTCAGGGTCGGGTTGGGTTGGGTTGGGTTGGGTTGGTTGGGTTGGGTTGGGTTGGGTTGGGTTGGGTTGGGTTAGGTTAGGTTAGGTTTAGGTTAGGTTAGGTTAGGTTAGGTTAGGTTAAGTTAGGTTAGGTTAGGTTAGGTTAGGTTAGGTTAGGTTAGGTTAGTTAGGTTAGGTTAGGTCATCAGATTGTGTACAATCTGTACTGCTGCAGATGTGTCGCTCCGACCACTTCTAAAGCCATGTTGGAGATCTCCTATTAAGTTATTCGTATAATAGTGCTTGATTAAGTTTTGTAGATTTATATTTTCAATTAATTTACCAAACACCCTTGGTTAAGACAACTTGTCTGTAGTTCTGTGGCTATTTTCTTTCCTCTTTTTGATATAAAGCTTTAAGTATAGCAAGTCTCAGTTTCATCGGAAAAACACCTCCTTCAAGTACACAATTAATTAGATGGACTAATGGTATGGCTAACTCACCCTTGCATTTTTTTTAGTAGAAAAGGAGAGAATTCATCCCCATCCAGCTGAACTTTTACTTTTTAGGCTGTCAATTAGCTATGTTACGTCCTTGATGCTTACTGTAGCTAGCTTACAAGAGTCCCGTTTCTTTTTCCTTATTATATCTATACTCCCTCTCTTGTTTTACGCAAGTATCATTTTCAATAGCATCTATAAAGTAATCATTAAATATATTACTAACTATGTAAGGATCAGGAAAATTATCATTAGGTATGTTTAAATCTATATTATTAATTTTAGTTTTTTAATCAGTGTTCCTCATATCATTAACTACTGCCCAGCACATCTTTGAGACACAGTCAGAATTTCTGACCTGTTTACTAATATGTTCTACTTTCTTCCTCCTTACTTCCTTGCGATACTCATATTTATATTTTTTGTAATCCTCTTTATACGAATAGAGACTGGTTTTCTGTATAGCTTATATACATACTCAATTCCTTCTTTGAGTCTTTTCGTTTTATCATCTAGCTTTACACATTTGACTACTGGAGGCTTATTTTTATTTACATCGATCTTCTTTGTCGGGATAGTAATATCAATATGTCTAGTTAAAATTTTTACAAATACTTCCCAATTGCTGTCAACCCCCTTTCCCTATTAACTGATTCTCAAGATTCTTGACCCAAAGTTTTCTTTGGCAAGATGCTGTTGTACTCAGAAAATAATCTTCTTTTCTGATACTTTTTGTTTTGTTTGAGTTTATTAAGACAACCAATCACTAATAACTGTCCTAGATGATCAGATATGTGCCTGTTTACAGTTTGTGCAGACACAACATTTTCATGATTGGTCATTACATGATCTGTGGAACTGTTGCTTGACTCAGCTAGTCTAGAGGGCACATGACCCAGTAGATCTTTAATATCATAGGATCGTATGCAGTCATGTAAACCTTTGCATTCCCGGCTGTTGCTTAGTGTGTTTACATTAAAGTCTCCTAACATTATAATCTTTACTGTATTGCCACCCTTGCTCAGCTTCCCCAACACACTATCCAGTGCTTCCAGGAAAACCACGAGATTACCAGAAGCGGCTCGATATATACCTACCACAATAATTGGGACGGATACAATTGTTAACTTAATTATCAATGCTTCAAAATCTTTCTCAAAACAATAATCATTAACCCGTGGTACATTTTCTACAGAACTTATTAGGTTACATTTCCTTATGTAAGTAGCAACACACCCTCCTTTATGTTCTATTCTACAGAAAAACGATGTAAGATTATACTCCTGTAACTTATAATATCGAATATTATGGTTAGCCTTTTGATGCTCGGTAACCACGATTATATGTGGAGCTAGATCTGTAACTGAGGCCTCAAAAACATCAATTTTGTTAGCCGAGCACTCGACATTTAATGTAAAAATGATACAGTGGTACAATTGTGAGAGGATATATCCTTGTCAAAGTTAATGTTGTCACACAAATTGATAGTTTCTAAATTAGGAACACTGAGCGACTTTGTAATCCTAAAGAATCATGAGTATTGACATTGCAGTGAGGAATTATTTCTGTTTTGCTTGCTCTGCAGGCATATATAAATATCACTTCCGACTTTCGTGTGTATGACATCTGAGGTTAGGTTAGGTTAGGTTAGGTTAGGTTAGGTTAGGTTAGGTTAGGTTAGGTTAGGTTAGGTTAGGTTAGGTTAGGTTAGGTTAGGTTAGGTTAGGTTAGGTAAGGGAGGTTAGGTTAGGTTAGGTTAGGTTAGGTTAGGTTAGGTTAGGTTAGGTTAGGTTAGGTTCGGTTAGATTCAGTTAGGTTCGGTTAGGTTCGGTTAGGTTCGGTTCGGTTCGGTTCGGTTCGAGTCGGTTCGGTTCGGTTCGGTTCGGTTCGGTTTCGGTTCGGTTCGGTTCGGTTCGGTTCGGTTCGGTTCGGTTCGGTTCGGTTCGGTTTCGGTTCGGTTCGGTTCGGTTCGTTCGGTTCGGTTCGGTTCGGTTCGGTTCGGTTCGGTTCGGTTCGGTTCGGTTCGGTTCGGTTCGGTTCGGTTCGGTTCGGTTCGGTTCGGTTCGGTTCGGTTCGGTTCGGTTCGGTTCGGTTCGGTTCGGTTCGGTTCGGTTCGGTTCGGTTCGGTTCGGTTCGGTTCGGTTCGGTTCGTTCGGTCGGTTCGGTTCGGTCGGTTCGGTTCGGTTCGGTTCGGTTCGGTTCGGTCGGTTCGGGGTTCGGTTCGGTTCGGTTCGGTTCGGTTCGGTTCGGTTCGGTTCGGTTTCGGTTCGGTTCGGTTCGTCGGTTCGGTTCGGTTCGGTTCGGTTCGGTTCGGTTCGGTTCGGTTCGGTTCGGTTCGGTTCGTTCGGTTCGGTTCGGTTCGGTTCGGTTCGGTTCGGTTCGGTTCGGTTCGGTTCGGTTCGGTTCGGTTCGGTTCGGTTCGGTCGGTTCGGTTCGGTTCGGTTCGGTTCGGTTCGGTTCGGTTCGGTTCGGTTCGGTTCGGTTCGGTTCGGTTCGGTTCGGTTCGGTTCGGTTCGGTTCGGTTCGGTTCGGTTCGGTTCGGTCGGTTCGGTTCGGTTCGGTTCGGTTCGGTTCGGTTAGGTTAGGTTAGGTTAGGTTAGGTTAGGTTAGGTTAGGTTAGGTTAAACACGCGATCTAGTGTTTAGGTTAGGTCAGGTTAGGTTAGGTCAGGTTAGGTTAGGTCAGGTTAGGTTAGGTCAGGTCAGGTTAGGTCAGGTCAGGTTAGGTCAGGTCAGGTCAGGTCAGGTCAGGTCAGGTCAGGTCAGGTCAGGTCAGGTCAGGTCAGGTCAGGTCAGGTCAGGTCAGGTCAGGTCAGGTCAGGTCAGGTCAGGTCAGGTCAGGTCAGGTCAGGTCAGGTCAGGTCAGGTCAGGTCAGGTCAGGTCAGGTCAGGTCAGGTCAGGTCAGGTCAGGTTAGGTTGGGTTGGGTTGGGTTGGGTTGGGTTGGGTTGGGTTGGGTTGGGTTGGGTTGGGTTGGGTTGGGTTGGGTTGGGTTGGGTTAGGTTAGATTAGGTTAGGTTAGGTTAGGTTAGGTTAGGTTAGGTTAAGTTAGGTTAGGTTAGGTTAGGTTAGGTTAGGTTAGGTTAGGTTAGGTTAGGTTAGGTTAGGTTAGGTTAGGTTAGGTTAGGTGAGGTCAGGTCAGGTCAGGTCAGGTCAGGTCAGGTCAGGTCAGGTCAGGTCAGGTGAGGTCAGGTGAGGTCAGGTCAGGTCAGGTCAGGTCAGGTCAGGTCAGGTCAGGTCATCAGATTGTGTACAGTCTGTACTGCTGCAGATGTGTCGCTCTGACCACTTCTAAAGCCGTGTTGGAAATCTCCTATTAAGTTATTCGTATAATAGTGCTTGATTAAGTTTTGTAGATTTATATTTTCAATTAATTTACCAAACACCTTGGTTAAGGCAACTGGTCTGTAGTTCTGTGGCTATTTTCTTTCCTCTTTTTGATATAAAGCTTTAACTCTAGCAAGTTGCAGTTTCATCGGAAAAACACCTCTTTCAAGTACACAATTAATTAGATGGACTAATGGTGTGGCTAACTCACCCTTGCATTTTTTTAGTAGAAATGGAGAGAATTCATCCCATCCAGCTGAACTTTTACTTTTTAGGCAGTCAATTAGCTATGTTACGTCCTTGATGCTTACTGTAGCTAGCTTACAAGAGTCCCGTTTCTTTTCCTTATTATATCTATACTCCCTCTCTTGTTTTACGCAAGTATCATTTTCAATAGCATCTATAAAGTAATTATTAAATATATTACTAACTATGTAAGGATCAGAAAAATTATCATTAGGTATGTTTAAATCTATATTATTAATTTTAGTTTTTTAATCAGTGTTCCTCATATCATTAACTACTGCCCAGCACATCTTTGAGACACAGTCAGAATTTCTGACCTTTTTACTAATATGTTCTACTTTCCTCCTCCTTACTTCCTTGCGATACTCATATTTAAATTTTTTGTAATCCTCTTTATATGAATAGAGACTGGTTTTCTGTATAGCTTATATACATACTCAATTCCTTCTTTGAGTCTTTTCGTTTTATCATCTAGCTTTACACATTTGACTACTGGAGGCTTATTTTTATTTACATCGATCTTCTTTGTCGGGATAGTAATATCAATATGTCTAGTTAAAATTTTTACAAATACTTCCCAATTGCTGTCAACCCCCTTTCCCTATTAACTGATTCTCAAGATTCTTGACCCAAAGTTTTCTTTGGCAAGATACTGTTGTACTCAGAAAATAATCTTCTTTTCTGATATTTTTTGTTTTGTTTGAGTTTATTAAGACAACCAATCACTAATAACTGTCCTAGATGATCGGATATGTGCCTGTTTACAGTTTGTGCAGACACAACATTTTCATAATTGGTCATTACATGATCTGTGGAACTGTTGCTTGACTCAGCTATTCTAGAGGGCACATGACCCAGTAGATCTTTAATATCATAGGATCGTATGCAGTCATGTAAACCTTTGCATTCCTGGCTGTTGCTTAGTGTGTTTACATTAAAGTCTCCTAACATTATAATCTTTACTGTATTGCCACCCTTGCTCAGCTTCCCCAACACACTATCCAGTGCTTCCAGGAAAACCACGAGATTACCAGAAGGGGCTCGATATATACCTACCACAATAATTGGGACGGATACAATTGTTAACTTAATTATCAATGCTTCAAAATCTTTCTCAAAACAATAATCATTAACCCATGGTACATTTTCTACAGAACTTATTAGGTTACATTTCCGTATGTAAGTAGCAACACACCCTCCTTTATGTTCTATTCTACAGAAAAACGATGTAAGATTATACTCCTGTAACTTATAATATCGAATATTATGGTTAGCCTTTTGATGCTCGGTAACCACGATTATATGTGGAGCTAGATCTGTAACTGAGGCCTCAAAAACATCAATTTTGTTAGCCGAGCACTCGACATTAAATGTAATAATGATACAGTGGTACAATTGTGAGAGGATATATCCTTGTCAAAGTTAATGTTGTCACACAAATTGATAGTTTCTAAATTAGGAACACTGAGCGACTTTGTAATCCTAAAGAATCATGAGTATTGACATTGCAGTGAGGAATTATTTCTGTTTTGCTTGCTCTGCAGGCATATATAAATATCACTTCCGACTTATGTGTGTATGACATCAGAGGTTAGGTTAGGTTAGGTTAGGTTAGGTTAGGTTGGGTTAGGTTGGGTTGGGTTGGGTTGGGTTGGGTTCGGGTTGGGTTCGGGTTGGGTTCGGGTTGGGTTCGGGTTGGGTTGGGTTGGGTTCGGGTTGGTTTGGGTTGGTTTAGGTTGGGTTGGGTTGGGTTGGGTTGGGTTGGGTTGGGTTGGGTTGGGTTGCGTTAGGTTAGGTTAGGTTAGGTTAGGTTAGGTTAGGTTAGGTTAGGTTAGGTTAGGTTAGGTTAGGTTAGGTTAGGTTAGGTTAGGTTAGGTTAGGTTAGGTTAGGTTAGGTTAGGTTAGGTTAGGTTAGGTTAGGTTAGGTTAGGTTAGGTTAGGTTAGGTTAGGTTAGGTTAGGTTAGGTTAGGTTAGGTTAGGTTAGGTTAGGTTAGGTTAGGTTAGGTTAGGTTAGGTTAGGTTAGGTTGGGTTAGGTTGGGTTAGGTTGGGTTAGGTTAGGTTGGGTTAGGTTAGGTTAGGTTGGGTTAGGTTGGGTTAGGTTAGGTTAGGTTAGGTTAGGTTAGGTTAGGTTAGGTTAGGTTAGGTTAGGTTAGGTTAGGTTAGGTTAGGTTAGATTAGGTTAGGTTAGGTCATCAGATTGTGTACAATCTGTACTGCTGCAGATGTGTCGCTCCGACCACTTCTAAAGCCATGTTGGAAATCTCCTATTAAGTTATTCGTATAATAGTGCTTGATTAAGTTTTGTAGATTTATATTTTCAATTAATTTCAAACACCTTGGTTAAGACAACTTGTCTGTAGTTCTGTGGCTATTTTCTTTCCTCTTTTTGATATAAAGCTTTAACTATAGCAAGTCTCAGTTTCATCGGAAAAACACCTCCTTCAAGTACACAATTAATTAGATGGACTAATGGTATGGCTAACTCACCCTTGCATTTTTTTAGTAGCAAAGGAGATAATTCATCCCATCCAGCTGAACTTTTACTTTTAGGCTGTCAATTAGCTATGTTACGTCCTTGATGCTTACTGTAGCTAGCTTACAAGAGTCCCGTTTCTTTTCCTTATTATATCTATACTCCCTCTCTTGTTTTACGCAAGTATCATTTTCAATAGCATCTATAAAGTAATCATTAAATATATTACTAACTATGTAAGGATCAGGATAATTATCATTAGGTATGTTTAAATCTATATTATTAATTTTAGTTTTTTAATCAGTGTTCCTCATATCATTAACTACTGCCCAGCACATCTTTGAGACACAGTCAGAATTTCTGACCTGTTTACTAATATGTTCTACTTTCCTCCTCCTTACTTCCTTGCGATACTCATATTTATATTTTTTGTAATCCTCTTTATACGAATAGAGACTGGTTTTCTGTATAGCTTATATACATACTCAATTCCTTCTTTGAGTCTTTTCGTTTTATCATCTAGCTTTACACATTTGACTACTGGAGGCTTATTTTTATTTACATCGATCTTCTTTGTCGGGATAGTAATATCAATATGTCTAGTTAAAATTTTTACAAATACTTCCCAATTGCTGTCAACCCCCTTTCCCTATTAACTGATTCTCAAGATTCTTGACCCAAAGTTTTCTTTGGCAAGATGCTGTTGTACTCAGAAAATAATCATCTTTTCTGATACTTTTTGTTTTGTTTGAGTTTATTAAGACAACCAATCACTAATAACTGTCCTAGATGATCAGATATGTGATTGTTTACAGTTTGTGCAGACACAACATTTTCATGATTGGTCATTACATGATCTGTGGAACTGTTGCTTGACTCAGCTATTCTAGAGGGCACATGACCCAGTAGATCTTTAATATCATAGGATCGTATGCAGTCATGTAAACCTTTGCATTCCTGGCTGTTGCTTAGTGTGTTTACATTAAAGTCTCCTAACATTATAATCTTTACTGTATTGCCACCCTTGCTCAGCTTCCCCAACACACTATCCAGTGCTTCCAGGAAAACCACGAGATTACCAGAAGGGGCTCGATATATACCTACCACAATAATTGGGACGGATACAATTGTTAACTTAATTATCAATGCTTCAAAATCTTTCTCAAAACAATAATCATTAACCCATGGTACATTTTCTACAGAACTTATTAGGTTACATTTCCGTATGTAAGTAGCAACACACCCTCCTTTATGTTCTATTCTACAGAAAAACGATGTAAGATTATACTCCTGTAACTTATAATATCGAATATTATGGTTAGCCTTTTGATGCTCGGTAACCACGATTATATGTGGAGCTAGATCTGTAACTGAGGCCTCAAAAACATCAATTTTGTTAGCCGAGCACTCGACATTTAATGTAAAAATGATACAGTAGTACAATTGTGAGAGGATATATCCTTGTCAAAGTTAATGTTGTCAAACAAATTGATAGTTTCTAAATTAGGAACACTGAGCGACATTGTAATCCTAAAGAATCATGAGTATTGACATTGCAGTGAGGAATTATTTCTGTTTTGCTTGCTCTGCAGGCATATATAAATATCACTTCCGACTTATGTGTGTATGACATCAGAGGTTAGGTTAGGTTAGGTTAGGTTAGGTTAGGTTGGGTTAGGTTGGGTTGGGTTGGGTTGGGTTGGGTTCGGGTTGGGTTCGGGTTGGGTTCGGGTTGGGTTGGGTTGGGTTCGGGTTGGTTTGGGTTGGTTTAGGTTGGGTTGGGTTGGGTTGGGTTGGGTTGGGTTGGGTTGGGTTGGGTTGCGTTAGGTTAGGTTAGGTTAGGTTAGGTTAGGTTAGGTTAGGTTAGGTTAGGTTAGGTTAGGTTAGGTTAGGTTAGGTTAGGTTAGGTTAGGTTAGGTTAGGTTAGGTTAGGTTAGGTTAGGTTAGGTTAGGTTAGGTTAGGTTAGGTTAGGTTAGGTTAGGTTAGGTTAGGTTAGGTTAGGTTAGGTTAGGTTAGGTTAGGTTAGGTTAGGTTAGGTTAGGTTAGGTTAGGTTAGGTTAGGTTAGGTTAGGTTAGGTTAGGTTAGGTTAGGTTAGGTTAGGTTAGGTTAGGTTAGGTTAGGTTAGGTTAGGTTAGGTTAGGTTAGGTTAGGTTAGGTTAGGTTAGGTTAGGTTAGGTTAGGTTAGGTTAGGTTAGGTTAGGTTAGGTTAGGTTAGGTTAGGTTGGGTTAGGTTGGGTTAGGTTGGGTTAGGTTGGGTTAGGTTAGGTTAGGTTAGGTTGGGTTAGGTTGGGTTAGGTTAGGTTAGGTTAGGTTAGGTTAGGTTAGGTTAGGTTAGGTTAGGTTAGGTTAGGTTAGGTTAGGTTAGGTTAGATTAGGTTAGGTTAGGTCATCAGATTGTGTACAATCTGTACTGCTGCAGATGTGTCGCTCCGACCACTTCTAAAGCCATGTTGGAAATCTCCTATTAAGTTATTCGTATAATAGTGCTTGATTAAGTTTTGTAGATTTATATTTTCAATTAATTTACCAAACACCTTGGTTAAGACAACTTGTCTGTAGTTCTGTGGCTATTTTCTTTCCTCTTTTTGATATAAAGCTTTAACTATAGCAAGTCTCAGTTTCATCGGAAAAACACCTCCTTCAAGTACACAATTAATTAGATGGACTAATGGTATGGCTAACTCACCCTTGCATTTTTTTAGTAGCAAAGGAGATAATTCATCCCATCCAGCTGAACTTTTACTTTTAGGCTGTCAATTAGCTATGTTACGTCCTTGATGCTTACTGTAGCTAGCTTACAAGAGTCCCGTTTCTTTTCCTTATTATATCTATACTCCCTCTCTTGTTTTACGCAAGTATCATTTTCAATAGCATCTATAAAGTAATCATTAAATATATTACTAACTATGTAAGGATCAGGATAATTATCATTAGGTATGTTTAAATCTATATTATTAATTTTAGTTTTTTAATCAGTGTTCCTCATATCATTAACTACTGCCCAGCACATCTTTGAGACACAGTCAGAATTTCTGACCTGTTTACTAATATGTTCTACTTTCCTCCTCCTTACTTCCTTGCGATACTCATATTTATATTTTTTGTAATCCTCTTTATACGAATAGAGACTGGTTTTCTGTATAGCTTATATACATACTCAATTCCTTCTTTGAGTCTTTTCGTTTTATCATCTAGCTTTACACATTTGACTACTGGAGGCTTATTTTTATTTACATCGATCTTCTTTGTCGGGATAGTAATATCAATATGTCTAGTTAAAATTTTTACAAATACTTCCCAATTGCTGTCAACCCCCTTTCCCTATTAACTGATTCTCAAGATTCTTGACCCAAAGTTTTCTTTGGCAAGATGCTGTTGTACTCAGAAAATAATCATCTTTTCTGATACTTTTTGTTTTGTTTGAGTTTATTAAGACAACCAATCACTAATAACTGTCCTAGATGATCAGATATGTGATTGTTTACAGTTTGTGCAGACACAACATTTTCATGATTGGTCATTACATGATCTGTGGAACTGTTGCTTGACTCAGCTATTCTAGAGGGCACATGACCCAGTAGATCTTTAATATCATAGGATCGTATGCAGTCATGTAAACCTTTGCATTCCTGGCTGTTGCTTAGTGTGTTTACATTAAAGTCTCCTAACATTATAATCTTTACTGTATTGCCACCCTTGCTCAGCTTCCCCAACACACTATCCAGTGCTTCCAGGAAAACCACGAGATTACCAGAAGGGGCTCGATATATACCTACCACAATAATTGGGACGGATACAATTGTTAACTTAATTATCAATGCTTCAAAATCTTTCTCAAAACAATAATCATTAACCCATGGTACATTTTCTACAGAACTTATTAGGTTACATTTCCGTATGTAAGTAGCAACACACCCTCCTTTATGTTCTATTCTACAGAAAAACGATGTAAGATTATACTCCTGTAACTTATAATATCGAATATTATGGTTAGCTTTTGATGCTCGGTAACCACGATTATATGTGGAGCTAGATCTGTAACTGAGGCCTCAAAAACATCAATTTTGTTAGCCGAGCACTCGACATTTAATGTAAAAATGATACAGTAGTACAATTGTGAGAGGATATATCCTTGTCAAAGTTAATGTCGTCACACAAATTGATAGTTTCTAAATTAGGAACACTGAGCGACATTGTAATCCTAAAGAATCATGAGTATTGACATTGCAGTGAGGAATTATTTCTGTTTTGCTTGCTCTGCAGGCATATATAAATATCACTTCCGACTTTCGTGTGTATGACATCTGAGGTTAGGTTAGGTTAGGTTAGGTTAGGTTAGGTTAGGTTGGGTTAGGTTGGGTTGGGTTGGGTTGGGTTGGGTTCGGGTTGGGTTCGGGTTGGGTTCGGGTTGGGTTGGGTTGGGTTCGGGTTGGTTTGGGTTGGTTTAGGTTGGGTTGGGTTGGGTTGCGTTAGGTTAGGTTAGGTTAGGTTAGGTTAGGTTAGGTTAGGTTAGGTTAGGTTAGGTTAGGTTAGGTTAGGTTAGGTTAGGTTAGGTTAGGTTAGGTTAGGTTAGGTTAGGTTAGGTTAGGTTAGGTTAGGTTAGGTTAGGTTAGGTTAGGTTAGGTTAGGTTAGGTTAGGTTAGGTTAGGTTAGGTTAGGTTAGGTTAGGTTAGGTTAGGTTAGGTTAGGTTAGGTTAGGTTAGGTTAGGTTAGGTTAGGTTAGGTTAGGTTAGGTTAGGTTAGGTTAGGTTAGGTTAGGTTAGGTTAGGTTAGGTTAGGTTAGGTTAGGTTAGGTTAGGTTAGGTTAGGTTAGGTTAGGTTAGGTTAGGTTAGGTTAGGTTAGGTTAGGTTAGGTTAGGTTAGGTTAGGTTAGGTTAGGTTAGGTTAGGTTAGGTTAGGTTAGGTTAGGTTAGGTTAGGTTAGGTTAGGTTAGGTTAGGTTAGGTTAGGTTAGGTTAGGTTAGGTTAGGTTAGGTTAGGTTAGGTTAGGTTAGGTTAGGTTAGGTTAGGTTAGGTTAGGTTAGGTTAGGTTAGGTTAGGTTAGGTTAGGTTAGGTTAGGTTAGGTTAGGTTAGGTTAGGTTAGGTTAGGTTAGGTTAGGTTAGGTTAGGTTAGGTTAGGTTAGGTTAGGTTAGGTTAGGTTAGGTTAGGTTAGGTTAGGTTAGGTTAGGTTAGGTTAGGTTAGGTTAGGTTAGGTTAGGTTAGGTTAGGTTAGGTTAGGTTAGGTTAGGTTAGGTTAGGTTAGGTTAGGTTAGGTTAGGTTAGGTTAGGTTAGGTTAGGTTAGGTTAGGTTAGGTTAGGTTAGGTTAGGTTAGGTTAGGTTAGGTTAGGTTAGGTTAGGTTAGGTTAGGTTAGGTTAGGTTAGGTTAGGTTAGGTTAGGTTAGGTTAGGTTAGGTTAGGTTAGGTTAGGTTAGGTTAGGTTAGGTTAGGTTAGGTTAGGTTAGGTTAGGTTAGGTTAGGTTAGGTTAGGTTAGGTTAGGTTAGGTTAGGTTAGGTTAGGTTAGGTTAGGTTAGGTTAGGTTAGGTTAGGTTAGGTTAGGTTAGGTTAGGTTAGGTTAGGTTAGGTTAGGTTAGGTTAGGTTAGGTTAGGTTAGGTTAGGTTAGGTTAGGTTAGGTTAGGTTAGGTTAGGTTAGGTTAGGTTAGGTTAGGTTAGGTTAGGTTAGGTTAGGTTAGGTTAGGTTAGGTTAGGTTAGGTTAGGTTAGGTTAGGTTAGGTTAGGTTAGGTTAGGTTAGGTTAGGTTAGGTTAGGTTAGGTTAGGTTAGGTTAGGTTAGGTTAGGTTAGGTTAGGTTAGGTTAGGTTAGGTTAGGTTAGGTTAGGTTAGGTTCGGTTGGGTTAGGTTGGGTTAGGTTAGGTTGGGTTAGGTTAGGTTAGGTTGGGTTAGGTTGGGTTAGGTTAGGTTAGGTTGGGTTAGGTTAGGTTAGGTTAGGTTAGGTTAGGTTAGGTTAGGTTAGGTTAGGTTAGGTTAGGTTAGGTTAGGTTAGGTTAGGTTAGGTTAGGTCATCAGATTGTGTACAATCTGTACTGCTGCAGATGTGTCGCTCCGACCACTTCTAAAGCCATGTTGGAAATCTCCTATTAAGTTATTCGTATAATAGTGCTTGATTAAGTTTTGTAGATTTATATTTTCAATTAATTTACCAAACACCTTGGTTAAGACAACTTGTCTGTAGTTCTGTGGCTATTTTCTTTCCTCTTTTTGATATAAAGCTTTAACTATAGCAAGTCTCAGTTTCATCGGAAAAACACCTCCTTCAAGTACACAATTAATTAGATGGACTAATGGTATGGCTAACTCACCCTTGCATTTTTTTAGTAGCAAAGGAGATAATTCATCCCATCCAGCTGAACTTTTACTTTTAGGCTGTCAATTAGCTATGTTACGTCCTTGATGCTTACTGTAGCTAGCTTACAAGAGTCCCGTTTCTTTTCCTTATTATATCTATACTCCCTCTCTTGTTTTACGCAAGTATCATTTTCAATAGCATCTATAAAGTAATCATTAAATATATTACTAACTATGTAAGGATCAGGATAATTATCATTAGGTATGTTTAAATCTATATAATTAATTTTAATTTTTTAATCAGTGTTCCTCATATCATTAACTACTGCCCAGCACATCTTTGAGACACAGTCAGAATTTCTGACCTGTTTACTAATATGTTCTACTTTCCTCCTCCTTACTTCCTTGCGATACTCATATTTATATTTTTTGTAATCCTCTTTATACGAATAGAGACTGGTTTTCTGTATAGCTTATATACATACTCAATTCCTTCTTTGAGTCTTTTCGTTTTATCATCTAGCTTTACACATTTGACTACTGGAGGCTTATTTTTATTTACATCGATCTTCTTTGTCGGGATAGTAATATCAATATGTCTAGTTAAAATTTTTACAAATACTTCCCAATTGCTGTCAACCCCCTTTCCCTATTAACTGATTCTCAAGATTCTTGACCCAAAGTTTTCTTTGGCAAGATGCTGTTGTACTCAGAAAATAATCATCTTTTCTGATACTTTTTGTTTTGTTTGAGTTTATTAAGACAACCAATCACTAATAACTGTCCTAGATGATCAGATATGTGATTGTTTACAGTTTGTGCAGACACAACATTTTCATGATTGGTCATTACATGATCTGTGGAACTGTTGCTTGACTCAGCTATTCTAGAGGGCACATGACCCAGTAGATCTTTAATATCATAGGATCGTATGCAGTCATGTAAACCTTTGCATTCCTGGCTGTTGCTTAGTGTGTTTACATTAAAGTCTCCTAACATTATAATCTTTACTGTATTGCCACCCTTGCTCAGCTTCCCCAACACACTATCCAGTGCTTCCAGGAAAACCACGAGATTACCAGAAGGGGCTCGATATATACCTACCACAATAATTGGGACGGATACAATTGTTAACTTAATTATCAATGCTTCAAAATCTTTCTCAAAACAATAATCATTAACCCATGGTACATTTTCTACAGAACTTATTAGGTTACATTTCCGTATGTAAGTAGCAACACACCCTCCTTTATGTTCTATTCTACAGAAAAACGATGTAAGATTATACTCCTGTAACTTATAATATCGAATATTATGGTTAGCCTTTTGATGCTCGGTAACCACGATTATATGTGGAGCTAGATCTGTAACTGAGGCCTCAAAAACATCAATTTTGTTAGCCGAGCACTCGACATTTAATGTAAAAATGATACAGTAGTACAATTGTGAGAGGATATATCCTTGTCAAAGTTAATGTCGTCACACAAATTAATAGTTTCTAAATTAGGAACACTGAGCGACATTGTAATCCTAAAGAATCATGAGTATTGACATTGCAGTGAGGAATTATTTCTGTTTTGCTTGCTCTGCAGGCATATATAAATATCACTTCCGACTTTCGTGTGTATGACATCTGAGGTTAGGTTAGGTTAGGTTAGGTTATGTTAGGTTGGGTTAGGTTGGGTTGGGTTGGGTTGGGTTGGGTTCGGGTTGGGTTCGGGTTGGGTTCGGGTTGGGTTGGGTTGGGTTCGGGTTGGTTTGGGTTGGTTTAGGTTGGGTTGGGTTGGGTTGGGTTGGGTTGGGTTGGGTTGGGTTGGGTTGCGTTAGGTTAGGTTAGGTTAGGTTAGGTTAGGTTAGGTTAGGTTAGGTTAGGTTAGGTTAGGTTAGGTTAGGTTAGGTTAGGTTAGGTTAGGTTAGGTTAGGTTAGGTTAGGGTAGGTTAGGTTAGGTTAGGTTAGGTTAGGTTAGGTTAGGTTAGGGTAGGTTAGGTTAGGTTAGGTTAGGGTAGGTTAGGTTAGGTTAGGTTAGGTTAGGTTAGGTTAGGTTAGGTTAGGTTAGGTTAGGTTAGGTTAGGTTAGGTTGGGTTAGGTTGGGTTAGGTTAGGTTGGGTTAGGTTAGGTTAGGTTGGGTTAGGTTGGGTTAGGTTAGGTTAGGTTAGGTTAGGTTAGGTTAGGTTAGGTTAGGTTAGGTTAGGTTAGGTTAGGTTAGGTTAGGTTAGGTTAGGTCATCAGATTGTGTACAATCTGTACTGCTGCAGATGTGTCGCTCCGACCACTTCTAAAGCCATGTTGGAAATCTCCTATTAAGTTATTCGTATAATAGTGCTTGATTAAGTTTTGTAGATTTATATTTTCAATTAATTTACCAAACACCTTGGTTAAGACAACTTGTCTGTAGTTCTGTGGCTATTTTCTTTCCTCTTTTTGATATAAAGCTTTAACTATAGCAAGTCTCAGTTTCATCGGAAAAACACCTCCTTCAAGTACACAATTAATTAGATGGACTAATGGTATGGCTAACTCACCCTTGCATTTTTTTAGTAGCAAAGGAGATAATTCATCCCATCCAGCTGAACTTTTACTTTTAGGCTGTCAATTAGCTATGTTACGTCCTTGATGCTTACTGTAGCTAGCTTACAAGAGTCCCGTTTCTTTTCCTTATTATATCTATACTCCCTCTCTTGTTTTACGCAAGTATCATTTTCAATAGCATCTATAAAGTAATCATTAAATATATTACTAACTATGTAAGGATCAGGATAATTATCATTAGGTATGTTTAAATCTATATTATTAATTTTAGTTTTTTAATCAGTGTTCCTCATATCATTAACTACTGCCCAGCACATCTTTGAGACACAGTCAGAATTTCTGACCTGTTTACTAATATGTTCTACTTTCCTCCTCCTTACTTCCTTGTGATACTCATATTTATATTTTTTGTAATCCTCTTTATACGAATAGAGACTGGTTTTCTGTATAGCTTATATACATACTCAATTCCTTCTTTGAGTCTTTTCGTTTTATCATCTAGCTTTACACATTTGACTACTGGAGGCTTATTTTTATTTACATCGATCTTCTTTGTCGGGATAGTAATATCAATATGTCTAGTTAAAATTTTTACAAATACTTCCCAATTGCTGTCAACCCCCTATCCCTATTAACTGATTCTCAAGATTCTTGACCCAAAGTTTTCTTTGGCAAGATGCTGTTGTACTCAGAAAATAATCATCTTTTCTGATACTTTTTGTTTTGTTTGAGTTTATTAAGACAACCAATCACTAATAACTGTCCTAGATGATCAGATATGTGATTGTTTACAGTTTGTGCAGACACAACATTTTCATGATTGGTCATTACATGATCTGTGGAACTGTTGCTTGACTCAGCTATTCTAGAGGGCACATGACCCAGTAGATCTTTAATATCATAGGATCGTATGCAGTGATGTAAACCTTTGCATTCCTGGCTGTTGCTTAGTGTGTTTACATTAAAGTCTCCTAACATTATAATCTTTACTGTATTGCCACCCTTGCTCAGCTTCCCCAACACACTATCCAGTGCTTCCAGGAAAACCACGAGATTACCAGAAGGGGCTCGATATATACCTACCACAATAATTGGGACGGATACAATTGTTAACTTAATTATCAATGCTTCAAAATCTTTCTCAAAACAATAATCATTAACCCATGGTACATTTTCTACAGAACTTATTAGGTTACATTTCCGTATGTAAGTAGCAACACACCCTCCTTTATGTTCTATTCTACAGAAAAACGATGTAAGATTATACTCCTGTAACTTATAATATCGAATATTATGGTTAGCCTTTTGATGCTCGGTAACCACGATTATATGTGGAGCTAGATCTGTAACTGAGGCCTCAAAAACATCAATTTTGTTAGCCGAGCACTCGACATTTAATGTAAAAATGATACAGTAGTACAATTGTGAGAGGATATATCCTTGTCAAAGTTAATGTCGTCACACAAATTGATAGTTTCTAAATTAGGAACACTGAGCGACATTGTAATCCTAAAGAATCATGAGTATTGACATTGCAGTGAGGAATTATTTCTGTTTTGCTTGCTCTGCAGGCATATATAAATATCACTTCCGACTTTCGTGTGTATGACATCTGAGGTTAGGTTAGGTTAGGTTAGGTTAGGTTAGGTTGGGTTAGGTTGGGTTGGGTTGGGTTGGGTTGGGTTCGGGTTGGGTTCGGGTTGGGTTCGGGTTGGGTTGGGTTGGGTTCGGGTTGGTTTGGGTTGGTTTAGGTTGGGTTGGGTTGGGTTGGGTTGGGTTGGGTTGGGTTGGGTTGGGTTGCATTAGGTTAGGTTAGGTTAGGTTAGGTTAGGTTAGGTTAGGTTAGGTTAGGTTAGGTTAGGTTAGGTTAGGTTAGGTTAGGTTAGGTTAGGTTAGGTTAGGTCAGGTTAGGTTAGGTTAGGTTAGGTTAGGTTAGGTTAGGTTAGGTTAGGTTAGGTTAGGTTAGGTTAGGTTAGGTTAGGTTAGGGTTAGGTTAGGTTAGGTTATGTTAGGTTAGGTTAGGTTAGGTTAGGTTAGGTTAGGTTAGGTTAGGTTAGGTTAGGTTAGGTTAGGCTAGGTTAGGTTAGGTTAGGTTAGGTTAGGTTAGGTTAGGGTAGGTTAGGTTAGGTTAGGTTAGGTTAGGTTAGGTTAGGTTAGGTTAGGTTAGGTTAGGTTAGGTTAGGTTAGGTTAGGTTAGGTTAGGTTAGGTTAGGTTAGGTTAGGTTAGATTGGGTTAGGTTGGGTTAGGTTGGGTTAGGTTAGGTTGGGTTAGGTTAGGTTGGGTTAGGTTGGGTTAGGTTAGGTTAGGTTAGGTTAGGTTAGGTTAGGTTAGGTTAGGTTAGGTTAGGTTAGGTTAGGTCATCAGATTATCTGTCTCGCGTGTGTTTGTGTACAATCTGTACTGCTGCAGATGTGTCGCTCCGACCACTTCTAAAGCCATGTTGGAAATCTCCTATTAAGTTATTCGTATAATAGTGCTTGATTAAGTTTTGTAGATTTATATTTTCAATTAATTTACCAAACACCTTGGTTAAGACAACTTGTCTGTAGTTCTGTGGCTATTTTCTTTCCTCTTTTTGATATAAAGCTTTAACTATAGCAAGTCTCAGTTTCATCGGAAAAACACCTCCTTCAAGTACACAATTAATTAGATGGACTAATGGTATGGCTAACTCACCCTTGCATTTTTTTAGTAGCAAAGGAGATAATTCATCCCATCCAGCTGAACTTTTACTTTTAGGCTGTCAATTAGCTATGTTACGTCCTTGATGCTTACTGTAGCTAGCTTACAAGAGTCCCGTTTCTTTTCCTTATTATATCTATACTCCCTCTCTTGTTTTACGCAAGTATCATTTTCAATAGCATCTATAAAGTAATCATTAAATATATTACTAACTATGTAAGGATCAGGATAATTATCATTAGGTATGTTTAAATCTATATTATTAATTTTAGTTTTTTAATCAGTGTTCCTCATATCATTAACTACTGCCCAGCACATCTTTGAGACACAGTCAGAATTTCTGACCTGTTTACTAATATGTTCTACTTTCCTCCTCCTTACTTCCTTTCGATACTCATATTTATATTTTTTGTAATCCTCTTTATACGAATAGAGACTGGTTTTCTGTATAGCTTATATACATACTCAATTCCTTCTTTGAGTCTTTTCGTTTTATCATCTAGCTTTACACATTTGACTACTGGAGGCTTATTTTTATTTACATCGATCTTCTTTGTCGGGATAGTAATATCAATATGTCTAGTTAAAATTTTTACAAATACTTCCCAATTGCTGTCAACCCCCTTTCCCTATTAACTGATTCTCAAGATTCTTGACCCAAAGTTTTCTTTGGCAAGATGCTGTTGTACTCAGAAAATAATCATCTTTTCTGATACTTTTTGTTTTGTTTGAGTTTATTAAGACAACCAATCACTAATAACTGTCCTAGATGATCAGATATGTGATTGTTTACATTTTGTGCAGACACAACATTTTCATGATTGGTCATTACATGATCTGTGGAACTGTTGCTTGACTCAGCTATTCTAGAGGGCACATGACCCAGTAGATCTTTAATATCATAGGATCGTATGCAGTCATGTAAACCTTTGCATTCCTGGCTGTTGCTTAGTGTGTTTACATTAAAGTCTCCTAACATTATAATCTTTACTGTATTGCCACCCTTGCTCAGCTTCCCCAACACACTATCCAGTGCTTCCAGGAAAACCACGAGATTACCAGAAGGGGCTCGATATATACCTACCACAATAATTGGGACGGATACAATTGTTAACTTAATTATCAATGCTTCAAAATCTTTCTCAAAACAATAATCATTAACCCATGGTACATTTTCTACAGAACTTATTAGGTTACATTTCCGTATGTAAGTAGCAACACACCCTCCTTTATGTTCTATTCTACAGAAAAACGATGTAAGATTATACTCCTGTAACTTATAATATCGAATATTATGGTTAGCTTTTGATGCTCGGTAACCACGATTATATGTGGAGCTAGATCTGTAACTGAGGCCTCAAAAACATCAATTTTGTTAGCCGAGCACTCGACATTTAATGTAAAAATGATACAGTAGTACAATTGTGAGAGGATATATCCTTGTCAAAGTTAATGTCGTCACACAAATTGATAGTTTCTAAATTAGGAACACTGAGCGACATTGTAATCCTAAAGAATCATGAGTATTGACATTGCAGTGAGGAATTATTTCTGTTTTGCTTGCTCTGCAGGCATATATAAATATCACTTCCGACTTTCGTGTGTATGACATCTGAGGTTAGGTTAGGTTAGGTTAGGTTAGGTTAGGTTGGGTTAGGTTGGGTTGGGTTGGGTTGGGTTGGGTTCGGGTTGGGTTCGGGTTGGGTTCGGGTTGGGTTGGGTTGGGTTCGGGTTGGTTTGGGTTGGTTTAGGTTGGGTTGGGTTGGGTTGGGTTGGGTTGGGTTGGGTTGCGTTAGGTTAGGTTAGGTTAGGTTAGGTTAGGTTAGGTTAGGTTAGGTTAGGTTAGGTTAGGTTAGGTTAGGTTAGGTTAGGTTAGGTTAGGTTAGGTTAGGTTAGGTTAGGTTAGGTTAGGTTAGGTTAGGTTAGGTTAGGTTAGGTTAGGTTAGGTTTGGTTAGGTTAGGTTAGGTTAGGTTAGGTTAGGTTAGGTTAGGTTAGGTTAGGTTAGGTTAGGTTAGGTTATGTTAGGTTAGGTTAGGTTAGGTTAGGTTAGGTTAGGTTAGGTTAGGTTAGGTTAGGTTAGGTTGGGTTAGATTGGGTTAGGTTGGGTTAGGTTGGGTTAGGTTAGGTTGGGTTAGGTTAGGTTAGGTTGGGTTAGGTTGGGTTAGGTTAGGTTAGGTTAGGTTAGGTTAGGTTAGGTTAGGTTAGGTTAGGTTGGGTTAGATTGGGTTAGGTTTGGTTAGGTTGGGTTAGGTTAGGTTAGGTTAGGTTGGGTTAGGTTGGGTTAGGTTAGGTTAGGTTAGGTTAGGTTAGGTTAGGTTAGGTTAGGTTAGGTTAGGTTAGGTTAGGTTAGGTTAGGTTAGGTTAGGTTAGGTTAGGTCATCAGATTGTGTACAATCTGTACTGCTGCAGATGTGTCGCTCCGACCACTTCTAAAGCCATGTTGGAAATCTCCTATTAAGTTATTCGTATAATAGTGCTTGATTAAGTTTTGTAGATTTATATTTTCAATTAATTTACCAAACACCTTGGTTAAGACAACTTGTCTGTAGTTCTGTGGCTATTTTCTTTCCTCTTTTTGATATAAAGCTTTAACTATAGCAAGTCTCAGTTTCATCGGAAAAACACCTCCTTCAAGTACACAATTAATTAGATGGACTAATGGTATGGCTAACTCACCCTTGCATTTTTTTAGTAGCAAAGGAGATAATTCATCCCATCCAGCTGAACTTTTACTTTTAGGCTGTCAATTAGCTATGTTACGTCCTTGATGCTTACTGTAGCTAGCTTACAAGAGTCCCGTTTCTTTTCCTTATTATATCTATACTCCCTCTCTTGTTTTACGCAAGTATCATTTTCAATAGCATCTATAAAGTAATCATTAAATATATTACTAACTATGTAAGGATCAGGATAATTATCATTAGGTATGTTTAAATCTATATTATTAATTTTAGTTTTTTAATCAGTGTTCCTCATATCATTAACTACTGCCCAGCACATCTTTGAGACACAGTCAGAATTTCTGACCTGTTTACTAATATGTTCTACTTTCCTCCTCCTTACTTCCTTGCGATACTCATATTTATATTTTTTGTAATCCTCTTTATACGAATAGAGACTGGTTTTCTGTATAGCTTATATACATACTCAATTCCTTCTTTGAGTCTTTTCGTTTTATCATCTAGCTTTACACATTTGACTACTGGAGGCTTATTTTTATTTACATCGATCTTCTTTGTCGGGATAGTAATATCAATATGTCTAGTTAAAATTTTTACAAATACTTCCCAATTGCTGTCAACCCCCTTTCCCTATTAACTGATTCTCAAGATTCTTGACCCAAAGTTTTCTTTGGCAAGATGCTGTTGTACTCAGAAAATAATCATCTTTTCTGATACTTTTTGTTTTGTTTGAGTTTATTAAGACAACCAATCACTAATAACTGTCCTAGATGATCAGATATGTGATTGTTTACAGTTTGTGCAGACACAACATTTTCATGATTGGTCATTACATGATCTGTGGAACTGTTGCTTGACTCAGCTATTCTAGAGGGCACATGACCCAGTAGATCTTTAATATCATAGGATTATATGCAGTCATGTAAACCTTTGCATTCCTGGCTGTTGCTTAGTGTGTTTACATTAAAGTCTCCTAACATTATAATCTTTACTGTATTGCCACCCTTGCTCAGCTTCCCCAACACACTATCCAGTGCTTCCAGGAAAACCACGAGATTACCAGAAGGGGCTCGATATATACCTACCACAATAATTGGGACGGATACAATTGTTAACTTAATTATCAATGCTTCAAAATCTTTCTCAAAACAATAATCATTAACCCATGGTACATTTTCTACAGAACTTATTAGGTTACATTTCCGTATGTAAGTAGCAACACACCCTCCTTTACGTTCTATTCTACAGAAAAACGATGTAAGATTATACTCCTGTAACTTATAATATCGAATATTATGGTTAGCCTTTTGATGCTCGGTAACCACGATTATATGTGGAGCTAGATCTGTAACTGAGGCCTCAAAAACATCAATTTTGTTAGCCGAGCACTCGACATTTAATGTAAAAATGATACAGTAGTACAATTGTGAGAGGATATATCCTTGTCAAAGTTAATGTCGTCACACAAATTGATAGTTTCTAAATTAGGAACACTGAGCGACATTGTAATCCTAAAGAATCATGAGTATTGACATTGCAGTGAGGAATTATTTCTGTTTTGCTTGCTCTGCAGGCATATATAAATATCACTTCCGACTTTCGTGTGTATGACATCTGAGGTTAGGTTAGGTTAGGTTAGGTTAGGTTAGGTTGGGTTAGGTTGGGTTGGGTTGGGTTGGGTTGGGTTCGGGTTGGGTTCGGGTTGGGTTCGGGTTGGGTTGGGTTGGGTTCGGGTTGGTTTGGGTTGGTTTAGGTTGGGTTGGGTTGGGTTGGGTTGGGTTGGGTTGGGTTGGGTTGGGTTGCGTTAGGTTAGGTTAGGTTAGGTTAGGTTAGGTTAGGTTAGGTTAGGTTAGGTTAGGTTAGGTTAGGTTAGGTTAGGTTAGGTTAGGTTAGGTTAGGTTAGGTTAGGTTAGGTTAGGTTAGGTTAGGTTAGGTTAGGTTAGGTTAGGTTAGGTTAGGTTAGGTTAGGTTAGGTTAGGTTAGGTTAGGTTAGGTTAGGTTAGGTTAGGTTAGGTTAGGTTAGGTTAGGTTAGGTTAGGTTAGGTTAGGTTAGGTTAGGTTAGGTTAGGTTAGGTTAGGTTAGGTTAGGTTAGGTTAGGTTAGGTTAGGTTAGGTTAGGTTAGGTTAGGTTAGGTTAGGTTAGGTTAGGTTAGGTTAGGTTAGGTTAGGTTAGGTTAGGTTAGGTTAGGTTAGGTTAGGTTAGGTTAGGTTAGGTTAGGTTAGGTTAGGTTAGGTTAGGTTAGGTTAGGTTAGGTTAGGTTAGGTTAGGTTAGGTTAGGTTAGGTTAGGTTAGGTTAGGTTAGGTTAGGTTAGGTTAGGTTAGGTTAGGTTAGGTTAGGTTAGGTTAGGTTAGGTTAGGTTAGGTTAGGTTAGGTTAGGTTAGGTTAGGTTAGGTTAGGTTAGGTTAGGTTAGGTTAGGTTAGGTTAGGTTAGGTTAGGTTAGGTTAGGTTAGGTTAGGTTAGGTTAGGTTAGGTTAGGTTAGGTTAGGTTAGGTTAGGTTAGGTTAGGTTAGGTTAGGTTAGGTTAGGTTAGGTTAGGTTAGGTTAGGTTAGGTTAGGTTAGGTTAGGTTAGGTTAGGTTAGGTTAGGTTAGGTTAGGTTAGGTTAGGTTAGGTTAGGTTAGGTTAGGTTAGGTTAGGTTAGGTTAGGTTAGGTCAGGTTAGGTTAGGTTAGGTTAGGTTAGGTTAGGTCAGGTTAGGTTAGGTCAGGTTAGGTTAGGTTAGGTTAGGTTAGGTTAGGTCAGGTTAGGTTAGGTCAGGTTAGGTTAGGTTAGGTTAGGTTAGGTTAGGTTAGGTTAGGTTAGGTTAGGTTAGGGTAGGTTAGGTTAGGTTAGGTTAGGTTAGGTTAGGTTAGGTTAGGTTAGGTTAGGTTAGGTTAGGTTGGGTTAGATTGGGTTAGGTTGGGTTAGGTTGGGTTAGGTTAGGTTGGGTTAGGTTAGGTTGGGTTAGGTTGGGTTAGGTTAGGTTAGGTTAGGTTAGGTTAGGTTAGGTTAGGTTAGGTTAGGTTAGGTTAGGTTAGGTTAGGTCATCAGATTGTGTACAATCTGTACTGCTGCAGATGTGTCGCTCCGACCACTTCTAAAGCCATGTTGGAAATCTCCTATTAAGTTATTCGTATAATAGTGCTTGATTAAGTTTTGTAGATTTATATTTTCAATTAATTTACCAAACACCTTGGTTAAGACAACTTGTCTGTAGTTCTGTGGCTATTTTCTTTCCTCTTTTTGATATAAAGCTTTAACTATAGCAAGTCTCAGTTTCATCGGAAAAACACCTCCTTCAAGTACACAATTAATTAGATGGACTAATGGTATGGCTAACTCACCCTTGCATTTTTTTAGTAGCAAAGGAGATAATTCATCCCATCCAGCTGAACTTTTACTTTTAGGCTGTCAATTAGCTATGTTACGTCCTTGATGCTTACTGTAGCTAGCTTACAAGAGTCCCGTTTCTTTTCCTTATTATATCTATACTCCCTCTCTTGTTTTACGCAAGTATCATTTTCAATAGCATCTATAAAGTAATCATTAAATATATTACTAACTATGTAAGGATCAGGATAATTATCATTAGGTATGTTTAAATCTATATTATTAATTTTAGTTTTTTAATCAGTGTTCCTCATATCATTAACTACTGCCCAGCACATCTTTGAGACACAGTCAGAATTTCTGACCTGTTTACTAATATGTTCTACTTTCCTCCTCCTTACTTCCTTGCGATACTCATATTTATATTTTTTGTAATCCTCTTTATACGAATAGAGACTGGTTTTCTGTATAGCTTATATACATACTCAATTCCTTCTTTGAGTCTTTTCGTTTTATCATCTAGCTTTACACATTTGACTACTGGAGGCTTATTTTTATTTACATCGATCTTCTTTGTCGGGATAGTAATATCAATATGTCTAGTTAAAATTTTTACAAATACTTCCCAATTGCTGTCAACCCCCTTTCCCTATTAACTGATTCTCAAGATTCTTGACCCAAAGTTTTCTTTGGCAAGATGCTGTTGTACTCAGAAAATAATCATCTTTTCTGATACTTTTTGTTTTGTTTGAGTTTATTAAGACAACCAATCACTAATAACTGTCCTAGATGATCAGATATGTGATTGTTTACATTTTGTGCAGACACAACATTTTCATGATTGGTCATTACATGATCTGTGGAACTGTTGCTTGACTCAGCTATTCTAGAGGGCACATGACCCAGTAGATCTTTAATATCATAGGATCGTATGCAGTCATGTAAACCTTTGCATTCCTGGCTGTTGCTTAGTGTGTTTACATTAAAGTCTCCTAACATTATAATCTTTACTGTATTGCCACCCTTGCTCAGCTTCCCCAACACACTATCCAGTGCTTCCAGGAAAACCACGAGATTACCAGAAGGGGCTCGATATATACCTACCACAATAATTGGGACGGATACAATTGTTAACTTAATTATCAATGCTTCAAAATCTTTCTCAAAACAATAATCATTAACCCATGGTACATTTTCTACAGAACTTATTAGGTTACATTTCCGTATGTAAGTAGCAACACACCCTCCTTTATGTTCTATTCTACAGAAAAACGATGTAAGATTATACTCCTGTAACTTATAATATCGAATATTATGGTTAGCTTTTGATGCTCGGTAACCACGATTATATGTGGAGCTAGATCTGTAACTGAGGCCTCAAAAACATCAATTTTGTTAGCCGAGCACTCGACATTTAATGTAAAAATGATACAGTAGTACAATTGTGAGAGGATATATCCTTGTCAAAGTTAATGTCGTCACACAAATTGATAGTTTCTAAATTAGGAACACTGAGCGACATTGTAATCCTAAAGAATCATGAGTATTGACATTGCAGTGAGGAATTATTTCTGTTTTGCTTGCTCTGCAGGCATATATAAATATCACTTCCGACTTTCGTGTGTATGACATCTGAGGTTAGGTTAGGTTAGGTTAGGTTAGGTTAGGTTGGGTTAGGTTGGGTTGGGTTGGGTTGGGTTGGGTTCGGGTTGGGTTCGGGTTGGGTTCGGGTTGGGTTGGGTTGGGTTCGGGTTGGTTTGGGTTGGTTTAGGTTGGGTTGGGTTGGGTTGGGTTGGGTTGGGTTGGGTTGCGTTAGGTTAGGTTAGGTTAGGTTAGGTTAGGTTAGGTTAGGTTAGGTTAGGTTAGGTTAGGTTAGGTTAGGTTAGGTTAGGTTAGGTTAGGTTAGGTTAGGTTAGGTTAGGTTAGGTTAGGTTAGGTTAGGTTAGGTTAGGTTAGGTTAGGTTAGGTTAGGTTAGGTTAGGTTAGGTTAGGTTAGGTTAGGTTAGGTTAGGTTAGGTTAGGTTAGGTTAGGTTAGGTTAGGTTAGGTTAGGTTAGGTTAGGTTAGGTTAGGTTAGGTTAGGTTAGGTTAGGTTAGGTTAGGTTAGGTTTGGTTAGGTTAGGTTAGGTTAGGTTAGGTTAGGTTAGGTTAGGTTAGGTTAGGTTATGTTAGGTTAGGTTAGGTTAGGTTAGGTTAGGTTAGGTTAGGTTAGGTTAGGTTAGGTTAGGTTGGGTTAGATTGGGTTAGGTTGGGTTAGGTTGGGTTAGGTTAGGTTGGGTTAGGTTAGGTTAGGTTGGGTTAGGTTGGGTTAGGTTAGGTTAGGTTAGGTTAGGTTAGGTTAGGTTAGGTTAGGTTAGGTTGGGTTAGATTGGGTTAGGTTTGGTTAGGTTGGGTTAGGTTAGGTTGGGTTAGGTTAGGTTAGGTTGGGTTAGGTTGGGTTAGGTTAGGTTAGGTTAGGTTAGGTTAGGTTAGGTTAGGTTAGGTTAGGTTAGGTTAGGTTAGGTTAGGTTAGGTTAGGTTAGGTCATCAGATTGTGTACAATCTGTACTGCTGCAGATGTGTCGCTCCGACCACTTCCGACCACTTCTAAAGCCATGTTGGAAATCTCCTATTAAGTTATTCGTATAATAGTGCTTGATTAAGTTTTGTAGATTTATATTTTCAATTAATTTACCAAACACCTTGGTTAAGACAACTTGTCTGTAGTTCTGTGGCTATTTTCTTTCCTCTTTTTGATATAAAGCTTTAACTATAGCAAGTCTCAGTTTCATCGGAAAAACACCTCCTTCAAGTACACAATTAATTAGATGGACTAATGGTATGGCTAACTCACCCTTGCATTTTTTTAGTAGCAAAGGAGATAATTCATCCCATCCAGCTGAACTTTTACTTTTAGGCTGTCAATTAGCTATGTTACGTCCTTGATGCTTACTGTAGCTAGCTTACAAGAGTCCCGTTTCTTTTCCTTATTATATCTATACTCCCTCTCTTGTTTTACGCAAGTATCATTTTCAATAGCATCTATAAAGTAATCATTAAATATATTACTAACTATGTAAGGATCAGGATAATTATCATTAGGTATGTTTAAATCTATATTATTAATTTTAGTTTTTTAATCAGTGTTCCTCATATCATTAACTACTGCCCAGCACATCTTTGAGACACAGTCAGAATTTCTGACCTGTTTACTAATATGTTCTACTTTCCTCCTCCTTACTTCCTTGCGATACTCATATTTATATTTTTTGTAATCCTCTTTATACGAATAGAGACTGGTTTTCTGTATAGCTTATATACATACTCAATTCCTTCTTTGAGTCTTTTCGCTTTATCATCTAGCTTTACACATTTGACTACTGGAGGCTTATTTTTATTTACATCGATCTTCTTTGTCGGGATAGTAATATCAATATGTCTAGTTAAAATTTTTACAAATACTTCCCAATTGCTGTCAACCCCCTTTCCCTATTAACTGATTCTCAAGATTCTTGACCCAAAGTTTTCTTTGGCAAGATGCTGTTGTACTCAGAAAATAATCATCTTTTCTGATACTTTTTGTTTTGTTTGAGTTTATTAAGACAACCAATCACTAATAACTGTCCTAGATGATCAGATATGTGATTGTTTACAGTTTGTGCAGACACAACATTTTCATGATTGGTCATTACATGATCTGTGGAACTGTTGCTTGACTCAGCTATTCTAGAGGGCACATGACCCAGTAGATCTTTAATATCATAGGATTGTATGCAGTCATGTAAACCTTTGCATTCCTGGCTGTTGCTTAGTGTGTTTACATTAAAGTCTCCTAACATTATAATCTTTACTGTATTGCCACCCTTGCTCAGCTTCCCCAACACACTATCCAGTGCTTCCAGGAAAACCACGAGATTACCAGAAGGGGCTCGATATATACCTACCACAATAATTGGGACGGATACAATTGTTAACTTAATTATCAATGCTTCAAAATCTTTCTCAAAACAATAATCATTAACCCATGGTACATTTTCTACAGAACTTATTAGGTTACATTTCCGTATGTAAGTAGCAACACACCCTCCTTTATGTTCTATTCTACAGAAAAACGATGTAAGATTATACTCCTGTAACTTATAATATCGAATATTATGGTTAGCCTTTTGATGCTCGGTAACCACGATTATATGTGGAGCTAGATCTGTAACTGAGGCCTCAAAAACATCAATTTTGTTAGCCGAGCACTCGACATTTAATGTAAAAATGATACAGTAGTACAATTGTGAGAGGATATATCCTTGTCAAAGTTAATGTCGTCACACAAATTGATAGTTTCTAAATTAGGAACACTGAGCGACATTGTAATCCTAAAGAATCATGAGTATTGACATTGCAGTGAGGAATTATTTCTGTTTTGCTTGCTCTGCAGGCATATATAAATATCACTTCCGACTTTCGTGTGTATGACATCTGAGGTTAGGTTAGGTTAGGTTAGGTTAGGTTAGGTTGGGTTAGGTTGGGTTGGGTTGGGTTGGGTTGGGTTCGGGTTGGGTTCGGGTTGGGTTCGGGTTGGGTTGGGTTGGGTTCGGGTTGGTTTGGGTTGGTTTAGGTTGGGTTGGGTTGGGTTGGGTTGGGTTGGGTTGGGTTGGGTTGGGTTGCGTTAGGTTAGGTTAGGTTAGGTTAGGTTAGGTTAGGTTAGGTTAGGTTAGGTTAGGTTAGGTTAGGTTAGGTTAGGTTAGGTTAGGTTAGGTTAGGTTAGGTTAGGTTAGGTTAGGTTAGGTTAGGTTAGGTTAGGTTAGGTTAGGTTAGGTTAGGTTAGGTTAGGTTAGGTTAGGTTAGGTTAGGTTAGGTTAGGTTAGGTTAGGTTAGGTTAGGTTAGGTTAGGTTAGGTTAGGTTAGGTTAGGTTAGGTTAGGTTAGGTTAGGTTAGGTTAGGTTAGGTTAGGTTAGGTTAGGTTAGGTTAGGTTAGGTTAGGTTAGGTTAGGTTAGGTTAGGTTAGGTTAGGTTAGGTTAGGTTAGGTTAGGTTAGGTTAGGTTAGGTTAGGTTAGGTTAGGTTAGGTTAGGTTAGGTTAGGTTAGGTTAGGTTAGGTTAGGTTAGGTTAGGTTAGGTTAGGTTAGGTTAGGTTAGGTTAGGTTAGGTTAGGTTAGGTTAGGTTAGGTTAGGTTAGGTTAGGTTAGGTTAGGTTAGGTTAGGTTAGGTTAGGTTAGGTTAGGTTAGGTTAGGTTAGGTTAGGTTAGGTTAGGTTAGGTTAGGTTAGGTTAGGTTAGGTTAGGTTAGGTTAGGTTAGGTTAGGTTAGGTTAGGTTAGGTTAGGTTAGGTTAGGTTAGGTTAGGTTAGGTTAGGTTAGGTTAGGTTAGGTTAGGTTAGGTTAGGTTAGGTTAGGTTAGGTTAGGTTAGGTTAGGTTAGGTTAGGTTAGGTTAGGTTAGGTTAGGTTAGGTTAGGTTAGGTTAGGTTAGGTTAGGTTAGGTTAGGTTAGGTTAGGTTAGGTTAGGTTAGGTTAGGTTAGGTTAGGTTAGGTTAGGTTAGGTTAGGTTAGGTTAGGTTAGGTTAGGTTAGGTTAGGTTAGGTTAGGTTAGGTTAGGTTAGGTTAGGTTAGGTTAGGTTAGGTTAGGTTAGGTTAGGTTAGGTTAGGTTAGGTTAGGTTAGGTTAGGTTAGGTTAGGTTAGGTTAGGTTAGGTTAGGTTAGGTTAGGTTAGGTTAGGTTAGGTTAGGTTAGGTTAGGTTAGGTTAGGTTAGGTTAGGTTAGGTTAGGTTAGGTTAGGTTAGGTTAGGTTAGGTTAGGTTAGGTTAGGTTAGGTTAGGTTAGGTTAGGTTAGGTTAGGTTAGGTTAGGTTAGGTTAGGTTAGGTTAGGTTAGGTTAGGTTAGGTTAGGTTAGGTTAGGTTAGGTTAGGTTAGGTTAGGTTAGGTTAGGTTAGGTTAGGTTAGGTTAGGTTAGGTTAGGTTAGGTTAGGTTAGGTTAGGTTAGGTTAGGTTAGGTTAGGTTAGGTTAGGTTAGGTTAGGTTAGGTTAGGTTAGGTTAGGTTAGGTTAGGTTAGGTTAGGTTAGGTTAGGTTAGGTTAGGTTAGGTTAGGTTAGGTTAGGTTAGGTTAGGTTAGGTTAGGTTAGGTTAGGTTAGGTTAGGTTAGGTTAGGTTAGGTTAGGTTAGGTTAGGTTAGGTTAGGTTAGGTTAGGTTAGGTTAGGTTAGGTTAGGTTAGGTTAGGTTAGGTTAGGTTAGGTTAGGTTAGGTTAGGTTAGGTTAGGTTAGGTTAGGTTAGGTTAGGTTAGGTTAGGTTAGGTTAGGTTAGGTTAGGTTAGGTTAGGTTAGGTGTGTTAGGTTGGGTTAGGTTAGGTTGGGTTAGGTTAGGTTAGGTTGGGTTAGGTTGGGTTAGGTTAGGTTAGGTTAGGTTAGGTTAGGTTAGGTTAGGTTAGGTTAGGTTAGGTTAGGTTAGGTTAGGTTAGGTTAGGTTAGGTCATCAGATTGTGTACAATCTGTACTGCTGCAGATGTGTCGCTCCGACCACTTCTAAAGCCATGTTGGAAATCTCCTATTAAGTTATTCGTATAATAGTGCTTGATTAAGTTTTGTAGATTTATATTTTCAATTAATTTACCAAACACCTTGGTTAAGACAACTTGTCTGTAGTTCTGTGGCTATTTTCTTTCCTCTTTTTGATATAAAGCTTTAACTATAGCAAGTCTCAGTTTCATCGGAAAAACACCTCCTTCAAGTACACAATTAATTAGATGGACTAATGGTATGGCTAACTCACCCTTGCATTTTTTTAGTAGCAAAGGAGATAATTCATCCCATCCAGCTGAACTTTTACTTTTAGGCTGTCAATTAGCTATGTTACGTCCTTGATGCTTACTGTAGCTAGCTTACAAGAGTCCCGTTTCTTTTCCTTATTATATCTATACTCCCTCTCTTGTTTTACGCAAGTATCATTTTCAATAGCATCTATAAAGTAATCATTAAATATATTACTAACTATGTAAGGATCAGGATAATTATCATTAGGTATGTTTAAATCTATATTATTAATTTTAGTTTTTTAATCAGTGTTCCTCATATCATTAACTACTGCCCAGCACATCTTTGAGACACAGTCAGAATTTCTGACCTGTTTACTAATATGTTCTACTTTCCTCCTCCTTACTTCCTTGCGATACTCATATTTATATTTTTTGTAATCCTCTTTATACGAATAGAGACTGGTTTTCTGTATAGCTTATATACATACTCAATTCCTTCTTTGAGTCTTTTCGTTTTATCATCTAGCTTTACACATTTGACTACTGGAGGCTTATTTTTATTTACATCGATATTCTTTGTCGGGATAGTAATATCAATATGTCTAGTTAAAATTTTTACAAATACTTCCCAATTGCTGTCAACCCCCTTTCCCTATTAACTGATTCTCAAGATTCTTGACCCAAAGTTTTCTTTGGCAAGATGCTGTTGTACTCAGAAAATAATCATCTTTTCTGATACTTTTTGTTTTGTTTGAGTTTATTAAGACAACCAATCACTAATAACTGTCCTAGATGATCAGATATGTGATTGTTTACAGTTTGTGCAGACACAACATTTTCATGATTGGTCATTACATGATCTGTGGAACTGTTGCTTGACTCAGCTATTCTAGAGGGCACATGACCCAGTAGATCTTTAATATCATAGGATCGTATGCAGTCATGTAAACCTTTGCATTCCTGGCTGTTGCTTAGTGTGTTTACATTAAAGTCTCCTAACATTATAATCTTTACTGTATTGCCACCCTTGCTCAGCTTCCCCAACACACTATCCAGTGCTTCCAGGAAAACCACGAGATTACCAGAAGGGGCTCGATATATACCTACCACAATAATTGGGACGGATACAATTGTTAACTTAATTATCAATGCTTCAAAATCTTTCTCAAAACAATAATCATTAACCCATGGTACATTTTCTACAGAACTTATTAGGTTACATTTCCGTATGTAAGTAGCAACACACCCTCCTTTATGTTCTATTCTACAGAAAAACGATGTAAGATTATACTCCTGTAACTTATAATATCGAATATTATGGTTAGCCTTTTGATGCTCGGTAACCACGATTATATGTGGAGCTAGATCTGTAACTGAGGCCTCAAAAACATCAATTTTGTTAGCCGAGCACTCGACATTTAATGTAAAAATGATACAGTAGTACAATTGTGAGAGGATATATCCTTGTCAAAGTTAATGTCGTCACACAAATTGATAGTTTCTAAATTAGGAACACTGAGCGACATTGTAATCCTAAAGAATCATGAGTATTGACATTGCAGTGAGGAATTATTTCTGTTTTGCTTGCTCTGCAGGCATATATAAATATCACTTCCGACTTTCGTGTGTATGACATCTGAGGTTAGGTTAGGTTAGGTTAGGTTAGGTTAGGTTGGGTTAGGTTGGGTTGGGTTGGGTTGGGTTGGGTTCGGGTTGGGTTCGGGTTGGGTTCGGGTTGGGTTGGGTTGGGTTCGGGTTGGTTTGGGTTGGTTTAGGTTGGGTTGGGTTGGGTTGGGTTGGGTTGGGTTGGGTTGGGTTGGGTTGCGTTAGGTTAGGTTAGGTTAGGTTAGGTTAGGTTAGGTTAGGTTAGGTTAGGTTAGGTTAGGTTAGGTTAGGTTAGGTTAGGTTAGGTTAGGTTAGGTTAGGTTAGGTTAGGTTAGGTTAGGTTAGGTTAGGTTGGGTTAGGTTGGGTTAGGTTAGGTTAGGTTAGGTTAGGTTAGGTTAGGTTAGGTTAGGTTAGGTTAGGTTAGGTTAGGTTAGGTTAGGTTAGGTTAGGTTAGGTTAGGTTAGGTTAGGTTAGGTCAGGTTAGGTCAGGTTAGGTTAGGTTAGGTTAGGTTAGGTTAGGTTAGGTTAGGTTAGGTTAGGTTAGGTTAGGTTAGGTTAGGTTAGGTTAGGTTAGTTTAGGTTAGTTTAGGTTAGGTTAGGTTAGGTTAGGTTAGGTTAGGTTAGGTTAGGTTAGGTTAGGTTAGGTTAGGTTAGGTTAGGTCAGGTTAGGTTAGGTTAGGTTAGGTTGGATTAGGTTCGGTTAGGTTGGGTTAGGTTAGGTTGGGTTAGGTTAGGTTAGGTTGGGTTAGGTTGGGTTAGGTTAGGTTAGGTTAGGTTAGGTTAGGTTAGGTTAGGTTAGGTTAGGTTAGGTTATGTTAGGTTAGGTTAGGTTAGGTTAGGTTAGGTCATCAGATTGTGTACAATCTGTACTGCTGCAGATGTGTCGCTCCGACCACTTCTAAAGCCATGTTGGAAATCTCCTATTAAGTTATTCGTATAATAGTGCTTGATTAAGTTTTGTAGATTTATATTTTCAATTAATTTACCAAACACCTTGGTTAAGACAACTTGTCTGTAGTTCTGTGGCTATTTTCTTTCCTCTTTTTGATATAAAGCTTTAACTATAGCAAGTCTCAGTTTCATCGGAAAAACACCTCCTTCAAGTACACAATTAATTAGATGGACTAATGGTATGGCTAACTCACCCTTGCATTTTTTTAGTAGCAAAGGAGATAATTCATCCCATCCAGCTGAACTTTTACTTTTAGGCTGTCAATTAGCTATGTTACGTCCTTGATGCTTACTGTAGCTAGCTTACAAGAGTCCCGTTTCTTTTCCTTATTATATCTATACTCCCTCTCTTGTTTTACGCAAGTATCATTTTCAATAGCATCTATAAAGTAATCATTAAATATATTACTAACTATGTAAGGATCAGGATAATTATCATTAGGTATGTTTAAATCTATATTATTAATTTTAGTTTTTTAATCAGTGTTCCTCATATCATTAACTACTGCCCAGCACATCTTTGAGACACAGTCAGAATTTCTGACCTGTTTACTAATATGTTCTACTTTCCTCCTCCTTACTTCCTTGCGATACTCATATTTATATTTTTTGTAATCCTCTTTATACGAATAGAGACTGGTTTTCTGTATAGCTTATATACATACTCAATTCCTTCTTTGAGTCTTTTCGTTTTATCATCTAGCTTTACACATTTGACTACTGGAGGCTTATTTTTATTTACATCGATCTTCTTTGTCGGGATAGTAATATCAATATGTCTAGTTAAAATTTTTACAAATACTTCCCAATTGCTGTCAACCCCCTTTCCCTATTAACTGATTCTCAAGATTCTTGACCCAAAGTTTTCTTTGGCAAGATGCTGTTGTACTCAGAAAATAATCATCTTTTCTGATACTTTTTGTTTTGTTTGAGTTTATTAAGACAACCAATCACTAATAACTGTCCTAGATGATCAGATATGTGATTGTTTACAGTTTGTGCAGACACAACATTTTCATGATTGGTCATTACATGATCTGTGGAACTGTTGCTTGACTCAGCTATTCTAGAGGGCACATGACCCAGTAGATCTTTAATATCATAGGATCGTATGCAGTCATGTAAACCTTTGCATTCCTGGCTGTTGCTTAGTGTGTTTACATTAAAGTCTCCTAACATTATAATCTTTACTGTATTGCCACCCTTGCTCAGCTTCCCCAACACACTATCCAGTGCTTCCAGGAAAACCACGAGATTACCAGAAGGGGCTCGATATATACCTACCACAATAATTGGGACGGATACAATTGTTAACTTAATTATCAATGCTTCAAAATCTTTCTCAAAACAATAATCATTAACCCATGGTACATTTTCTACAGAACTTATTAGGTTACATTTCCGTATGTAAGTAGCAACACACCCTCCTTTATGTTCTATTCTACAGAAAAACGATGTAAGATTATACTCCTGTAACTTATAATATCGAATATTATGGTTAGCCTTTTGATGCTCGGTAACCACGATTATATGTGGAGCTAGATCTGTAACTGAGGCCTCAAAAACATCAATTTTGTTAGCCGAGCACTCGACATTTAATGTAAAAATGATACAGTAGTACAATTGTGAGAGGATATATCCTTGTCAAAGTTAATGTTGTCACACAAATTGATAGTTTCTAAATTAGGAACACTGAGCGACATTGTAATCCTAAAGAATCATGAGTATTGACATTGCAGTGAGGAATTATTTCTGTTTTGCTTGCTCTGCAGGCATATATAAATATCACTTCCGACGTTCGTGTGTATGACATCTGAGGTTAGGTTAGGTTAGGTTAGGTTGGGTTAGGTTGGGTTGGGTTGGGTTGGGTTGGGTTCGGGTTGGGTTCGGGTTGGGTTCGGGTTGGGTTGGGTTGGGTTCGGGTTGGTTTGGGTTGGTTTAGGTTGGGTTGGGTTGGGTTGGGTTGGGTTGGGTTGGGTTGCGTTAGGTTAGGTTAGGTTAGGTTAGGTTAGGTTAGGTTAGGTTAGGTTAGGTTAGGTTAGGTTAGGTTAGGTTAGGTTAGGTTAGGTTAGGTTAGGTTAGGTTAGGTTAGGTTAGGTTAGGTTAGGTTAGGTTAGGTTAGGTTAGGTTAGGTTAGGTTAGGTTAGGTTAGGTTAGGTTAGGTTAGGTTAGGTTAGGTTAGGTTAGGTTAGGTTAGGTTAGGTTAGGTTAGGTTAGGTTAGGTTAGGTTAGGTTAGGTTAGGTTAGGTTAGGTTAGGTTAGGTTAGGTTAGGTTAGGTTAGGTTAGGTTAGGTTAGGTTAGGTTAGGTTAGGTTAGGTTAGGTTAGGTTAGGTTAGGTTAGGTTAGGTTAGGTTAGGTTAGGTTAGGTTAGGTTAGGTTAGGTTAGGTTAGGTTAGGTTAGGTTAGGTTAGGTTAGGTTAGGTTAGGTTAGGTTAGGTTAGGTTAGGTTAGGTTAGGTTAGGTTAGGTTAGGTTAGGTTAGGTTAGGTTAGGTTAGGTTAGGTTAGGTTAGGTTAGGTTAGGTTAGGTTAGGTTAGGTTAGGTTAGGTTAGGTTAGGTTAGGTTAGGTTAGGTTAGGTTAGGTTAGGTTAGGTTAGGTTAGGTTAGGTTAGGTTAGGTTAGGTTAGGTTAGGTTAGGTTAGGTTAGGTTAGGTTAGGTTAGGTTAGGTTAGGTTAGGTTAGGTTAGGTTAGGTTAGGTTAGGTTAGGTTAGGTTAGGTTAGGTTAGGTTAGGTTAGGTTAGGTTAGGTTAGGTTAGGTTAGGTTAGGTTAGGTTAGGTTAGGTTAGGTTAGGTTAGGTTAGGTTAGGTTAGGTTAGGTTAGGTTAGGTTAGGTTAGGTTAGGTTAGGTTAGGTTAGGTTAGGTTAGGTTAGGTTAGGTTAGGTTAGGTTAGGTTAGGTTAGGTTAGGTTAGGTTAGGTTAGGTTAGGTTAGGTTAGGTTAGGTTAGGTTAGGTTAGGTTAGGTTAGGTTAGGTTAGGTTAGGTTAGGTTAGGTTAGGTTAGGTTAGGTTAGGTTAGGTTAGGTTAGGTTAGGTTAGGTTAGGTTAGGTTAGGTTAGGTTAGGTTAGGTTAGGTTAGGTTAGGTTAGGTTAGGTTAGGTTAGGTTAGGTTAGGTTAGGTTAGGTTAGGTTAGGTTAGGTTAGGTTAGGTTAGGTTAGGTTAGGTTAGGTTAGGTTAGGTTAGGTTAGGTTAGGTTAGGTTAGGTTAGGTTAGGTTAGGTTAGGTTAGGTCAGGTCATCAGATTGTGTACAATCTGTACTGCTGCAGATGTGTCGCTCCGACCACTTCTAAAGCCGTGTTGGAAATCTCCTATTAAGTTATTCGTATAATAGTGCTTGATTAAGTTTTGTAGATTTACATTTTCAATTAATTTACCAAACACCTTGGTTAAGACAACTTGTCTGTAGTTCTGTGGCTATTTTCTTTCCTCTTTTTGATATAAAGCTTTAACTATAGCAAGTTTCAGTTTCATCGGAAAAACACCTCCTTCAAGTACACAATTAATTAGATGGACTAATGGTATGGCTAACTCACCCTTGCTTTTTTTTAGTAGAAAAGGAGATAATTCATCCCATCCAGTTGAACTTTTACTTTTTAGACTGTCAATTAGCTATGTTACGTCCTTGATGCTTACTGTAGCTAGCTTACAAGAGTCCCGTTTCTTTTCCTTATTATATCTATACTCCCTCTCTTGTTTTACGCAAGTATCATTTTCAATAGCATCTATAAAGTAATCATTAAATATATTACTAACTATGTAAGGATCAGGATAATTATCATTAGGTATGTTTAAATCTATATTATTAATTTTAGTTTTTTAATCAGTGTTCCTCATATCATTAACTACTGCCCAGCACATCTTTGAGACACAGTCAGAATTTCTGACCTGTTTACTAATATGTTCTACTTTCCTCCTCCTTACTTCCTTGCGATACTCATATTTATATTTTTTGTAATCCTCTTTATACGAATAGAGACTGGTTTTCTGTATAGCTTATATACATACTCAATTCCTTCTTTGAGTTTTTTCGTTTTATCATCTAGCTTTACACATTTGACTACTGGAGGCTTATTTTTATTTACATCGATCTTCTTTGTCGGGATAGTAATATCAATATGTCTAGTTAAAATTTTTACAAATACTTCCCAATTGCTGTCAACCCCCTTTCCCTATTAACTGATTCTCAAGATTCTTGACCCAAAGTTTTCTTTGGCAAGATGCTGTTGTACTCAGAAAATAATCATCTTTTCTGATATTTTTTGTTTTGTTTGAGTTTATTAAGACAACCAATCACTAATAACTGTCCTAGATGAACAGATATGTGCCTGTTTACAGTTTGTGCAGACACAACATTTTCATGATTGGTCATTACATGATCTGTGGAACTGTTGCTTGACTCAGCTATTCTAGAGGGCACATGACCCAGTAGATCTTTAATATCATAGGATCGTATGCAGTGATGTAAACCTTTGCATTCCTGGCTGTTGCTTAGTGTGTTTACATTAAAGTCTCCTAACATTATAATCTTTACTGTATTGCCACCCTTGCTCAGCTTCCCCAACACACTATCCAGTGCTTCCAGGAAAACCACGAGATTACCAGAAGGGGCTCGATATATACCTACCACAATAATTGGGACGGATACAATTGTTAACTTAATTATCAATGCTTCAAAATCTTTCTCAAAACAATAATCATTAACCCATGGTACATTTTCTACAGAACTTATTAGGTTACATTTCCGTATGTAAGTAGCAACACACCCTCCTTTATGTTCTATTCTACAGAAAAACGATGTAAGATTATAATCCTGTAACTTATAATATCGAATATTATGGTTAGCCTTTTGATGCTCGGTAACCACGATTATATGTGGAGCTAGATCTGTAACTGAGGCCTCAAAAACATCAATTTTGTTAGCCGAGCACTCGACATTTAATGTAAAAATGATACAGTAGTACAATTGTGAGAGGATATATCCTTGTCAAAGTTAATGTTGTCACACAAATTGATAGTTTCTAAATTAGGAACACTGAGCGACATTGTAATCCTAAAGAATCATGAGTATTGACATTGCAGTGAGGAATTATTTCTGTTTTGCTTGCTCTGCAGGCATATATAAATATAACTTCCGACTTTCTTGTGTATGACATCTGAGGTTAGGTTAGGTTAGGTTAGGTTAGGTTAGGTTAGGTTAGGTTAGGTTAGGTTAGGTTAGGTTAGGTTAGGTTAGGTTAGGTTAGGTTAGGTTAGGTTAGGTTAGGTTAGGTTAGGTTAGGTTAGGTTAGGTTAGGTTAGGTTAGGTTAGGTTAGGTTGGGTTAGGTTGGGTTGGGTTGGGTTGGGTTGGGTTGGGTTGGGTTGGGTTGGGTTGGGTTGGGTTGGGTTGGGTTGGGTTGGGTTGGGTTGGGTTGGGTTGGGTTGGGTTGGGTTGGGTTGGGTTGGGTTGGGTAGGGTTGGGTTGGGTTGGGTTAGGTTGGGTTGGGTTGGGTTAGGTTGGGTTGGGTTGGGTTAGGTTGGGTTAGGTTGGGTTAGGTTGGGTTAGGTTAGGTTAGGTTAGGTTAGGTTAGGTTAGGTTAGGTTAGGTTAGGTTAGGTTAGGTTAGGTTAGGTTAGGTTAGGTTAGGTTAGGTTAGGTTAGGTTAGGTTAGGTTAGGTTAGGTTAGGTTAGGTTAGGTTAGGTTAGGTTAGGTTAGGTTAGGTTAGGTTAGGTTAGGTTAGGTTAGGTTAGGTTAGGTTAGGTTAGGTTAGGTTAGGTTAGGTTAGGTTAGGTTAGGTTAGGTTAGGTTAGGTTAGGTTAGGTTAGGTTAGGTTAGGTTAGGTTAGGTTAGGTTAGGTTAGGTTAGGTTAGGTTAGGTTAGGTTAGGTTAGGTTAGGTTAGGTTAGGTTAGGTTAGGTTAGGTTAGGTTAGGTTAGGTTAGGTTAGGTTAGGTTAGGTTAGGTTAGGTTAGGTTAGGTTAGGTTAGGTTAGGTTAGGTTAGGTTAGGTTAGGTTAGGTTAGGTTAGGTTAGGTTAGGTTAGGTTAGGTTAGGTTAGGTTAGGTTAGGTTAGGTTAGGTTAGGTTAGGTTAGGTTAGGTTAGGTTAGGTTAGGTTAGGTTAGGTTAGGTTAGGTTAGGTTAGGTTAGGTTAGGTTAGGTTAGGTTAGGTTAGGTTAGGTTAGGTTAGGTTAGGTTAGGTTAGGTTAGGTTAGGTTAGGTTAGGTTAGGTTAGGGTAGGTTAGGTTAGGTTAGGTTAGGTTAGGTTAGGTTAGGTTAGGTTAGGTTAGGTTAGGTTAGGTTAGGTTAGGTTAGGTTAGGTTAGGTTAGGTTACGTAGGTTGGGTTGGGTTGGGTTGGGTTGGGTTGGGTTGGGTTGGGTTGGGTTGGGTTGGGTTGGGTTGGGTTGGGTTGGGTTGGGTTGGGTTGGGTTGGGTTAGGTTAGGTTGGGTTAGGTTAGGTTGGGTTAGGTTAGGTTCGGTTAGGTTAGGTTAGGTTAGGTTAGGTTAGGTTAGGTTAGGTTAGGTCAACAGATTGTGTACAATCTGTACTGCTGCAGATGTGTCGCTCCGACCACTTCTAAAGCCGTGTTGGAAATCTCCTATTAAGTTATTCGTATAATAGTGCTTGATTAAGTTTTGTAGATTTATATTTTCAATTAATTTACCAAACACCTTGGTTAAGACAACTTGTCTGTAGTTCTGTGGCTATTTTCTTTCCTCTTTTTGATATAAAGCTTTAACTATAGCAAGTTTCAGTTTCATCGGAAAAACACCTCCTTCAAGTACACAATTAATTAGATGGACTAATGGTATGGCTAATTCACCCTTGCATTTTTTTAGTAGAAAAGGAGAGAATTCATCCCATCCAGCCTAACTTTTACTTTTTAGGCTGTCAATTAGCTATGTTACGTCCTTGATGCTTACTGTAGCTAGCTTACAAGAGTCCCGTTTCTTTTCCTTATTATATCTATACTCCCTCTCTTGTTTTACGCAAGTATCATTTTAATAGCATCTATAAAGTAATCATTAAATGTATTACTAACTATGTAAGGATCAGAAAAATTATCATTAGGTATGTTTAAATCTATATTATTAATTTTAGTTTTTTAATCAGTGTTCCTCATATCATTATCTACTGCCCAGCACATCTTTGAGACACAGTCAGAATTTCTGACCTGTTTACTAATATGTTCTACTTTCCTCCTCCTTACTTCCTTGCGATACTCATATTTATATTTTTTGTAATCCTCTTTATACGAATAGAGACTGGTTTTCTGTATAGCTTATATACATACTCAATTCCTTCTTTGAGTCTTTTCGTTTTATCATCTAGCTTTACACATTTGACTACTGGAGGCTTATTTTTATTTACATCGATCTTCTTTGTCGGGATAGTAATATCAATATGTCTAGTTAAAATTTTTACAAATACTTCCCAATTGCTGTCAACCCCCTTTCCCTATTAACTGATTCTCAAGATTCTTGACCCAAAGTTTTCTTTGGCAAGATGCTGTTGTACTCAGAAAATAATCATCTTTTCTGATATTTTTTGTTTTGTTTGAGTTTATTAAGACAACCAATCACTAATAACTGTCCTAGATGATCAGATATGTGCCTGTTTACAGTTTGTGCAGCCACAACATTTTCATAATTGGTCATTACATGATCTGTGGAACTGTTGCTTGACTCAGCTATTCTAGAGGGCACATGACCCAGTAGATCTTTAATATCATAGGATCGTATGCAGTGATGTAAACCTTTGCATTCCTGGCTGTTGCTTAGTGTGTTTACATTAAAGTCTCCTAACATTATAATCTTTACTGTATTGCCACCCTTGCTCAGCTTCCCCAACACACTATCCAGTGCTTGCAGGAAAACCACGAGATTACCAGAAGGGGCTCGATATATACCTACCACAATAATTGGGACGGATACAATTGTTAACTTAATTATCAATGCTTCAAAATCTTTCTCAAAACAATAATCATTAACCCATGGTACATTTTCTACAGAACTTATTAGGTTACATTTCCGTATGTAAGTAGCAACACACCCTCCTTTATGTTCTATTCTACAGAAAAACGATGTAAGATTATACTCCTGTAACTTATAATATCGAATATTATGGTTAGCCTTTTGATGCTCGGTAACCACGATTATATGTGGAGCTAGATCTGTAACTGAGGCCTCAAAAACATCAATTTTGTTAGCCGAGCACTCGACATTTAATGTAAAAATGATACAGTAGTACAATTGTGAGAGGATATACCCTTGTCAAAGTTAATGTTGTCACACAAATTGATAGTTTCTAAATTAGGAACACTGAGCGACTTTGTAATCCTAAAGAATCATGAGTATTGACATTGCAGTGAGGAATTATTTCTGTTTTGCTTGCTCTGCAGCCATATATAAATATAACTTCCGACTTTCGTGTGTATGACATCTGGGGTTAGGTTAGGTTAGGTTAGGTTAGGTTAGGTTAGGTTGGGTTTGGTTGGGTTGGGTTGGGTTGGGTTGGGTCGGGTTGGGTCGGGTCGGGTCGGGTCGGGTCGGGTCGGGTCGGGTCGGGTCGGGTCGGGTCGGGTCGGGTCGGGTCGGGTCGGGTCGGGTCCGGTCGGGTCAGGTCAGGTCAGGTCAGGTCAGGTCAGGTCAGGTCAGGTCAGGTCAGGTCAGGTCAGGTCAGGTCAGGTCAGGTCAGGTCAGGTCAGGTCAGGTCAGGTCACGTCAGGTCACGTCAGGTCACGTCAGGTCAGGTCAGGTCAGGTCAGGTCAGGTCAGGTCAGGTCAGGTCAGGTCAGGTCAGGTCAGGTCACGTCAGGTCAGGTCAGGTCAGGTCAGGTCAGGTCAGGTCAGGTCAGGTCAGGTTAGGTTAGGTTAGGTTAGGTTAGGTTAGGTGAGGTTAGGTGAGGTTAGGTGAGGTAAGGTGAGGTTAGGTGAGGTTAGGTTAGGTTAGGTTAGGTTAGGTTAGGTTAGGTTAGTTTAGGTTAGGTTAGGTTAGGTTAGGTTAGGTTAGGTTAGGTTAGGTTAGGTTAGGTTAGGTTAGGTTAGGTTAGGTTGGGTTGGGTTAGGTTAGGTTGGGTTAGGTTGGGTTGGGTTGGGTTGGGTTGGGTTGGGTTGGGTTGGGTTGGGTTGGGTTGGGTTGGGTTGGGTTGGGTTGGGTTGGGTTGGGTTGGGTTGGGTTGGGTTGTGTTGGGTTAGGTTGGGTTGGGTTATTTTAGGTTGGGTTAGGTTAGGTTAGGTTAGGTTAGGTTAGGTTAGGTTAGGTTAGGTTAGGTCATCAGATTGTGTACAATCTGTACTGCTGCAGATGTGTCGCTCCGACCACTTCTAAAGCCGTGTTGGAAATCTCCTATTAAGTTATTCGTATAATAGTGCTCGATTAAGTTTTGTATATTTATATTTTCAATTAATTTACCAAACACCTTGGTTAAGGCAACTGGTCTGTAGTTCTGTGGCTATTTTCGTTCCTCTTTTTGATATAAAGCTTTAACTATAGCAAGTTTCAGTTTCATCGGAAAAACACCTCCTTCAAGTACACAATTAATTAGATGGACTAATGGTATGGCTAATTCACCCTTGCATTTTTTTAGTAGAAAAGGAGAGAATTCATCCCATCCAGCCTAACTTTTACTTTTTAGGCTGTCAATTAGCTATGTTACGTCCTTGATGCTTACTGTAGCTAGCTTACAAGAGTCCCGTTTCTTTTCCTTATTATATCTATACTCCCTCTCTTGTTTTACGCAAGTATCATTTTCAATAGCATCTATAAAGTAATCATTAAATGTATTACTAACTATGTAAGGATCAGAATAATTATCATTAGGTATGTTTAAATCTATATTATTAATTTTAGTTTTTTAATCAGTGTTCCTCATATCATTATCTACTGCCCAGCACATCTTTGAGACACAGTCAGAATTTCTGACCTGTTTACTAATATGTTCTACTTTCCTCCTCCTTACTTCCTTGCGATACTCATATTTATATTTTTTGTAATCCTCTTTATACGAATAAAGACTGGTTTTCTGTATAGCTTATATACATACTCAATTCCTTCTTTGAGTCTTTTCGTTTTATCATCTAGCTTTACACATTTGACTACTGGAGGCTTATTTTTATTTACATCGATCTTCTTTGTCGGGATAGTAATATCAATATGTCTAGTTAAAATTTTTACAAATACTTCCCAATTGCTGTCAACCCCCTTTCCCTATTAACTGATTCTCAAGATTCTTGACCCAAAGTTTTCTTTGGCAAGATGCTGTTGTACTCAGAAAATAATCATCTTTTCTGATATTTTTTGTTTTGTTTGAGTTTATTAAGACAACCAATCACTAATAACTGTCCTAGATGATCAGATATGTGCCTGTTTACAGTTTGTGCAGCCACAACATTTTCATAATTGGTCATTACATGATCTGTGGAACTGTTGCTTGACTCAGCTATTCTAGAGGGCACATGACCCAGTAGATCTTTAATATCATAGGATCGTATGCAGTGATGTAAACCTTTGCATTCCTGGCTGTTGCTTAGTGTGTTTACATTAAAGTCTCCTAACATTATAATCTTTACTGTATTGCCACCCTTGCTCAGCTTCCCCAACACACTATCCAGTGCTTCCAGGAAAACCACGAGATTACCAGAAGGGGCTCGATATATACCTACCACAATAATTGGGACGGATACAATTGTTAACTTAATTATCAATGCTTCAAAATCTTTCTCAAAACAATAATCATTAACCCATGGTACATTTTCTACAGAACTTATTAGGTTACATTTCCGTATGTAAGTAGCAACACACCCTCCTTTATGTTCTATTCTACAGAAAAACGATGTAAGATTATACTCCTGTAACTTATAATATCGAAAATTATGGTTAGCGTTTTGATGCTCGGTAACCACGATTATATGTGGAGCTAGATCTGTAACTGAGGCCTCAAAAACATCAATTTTGTTAGCCGAGCACTCGACATTTAATGTAAAAATGATACAGTAGTACAATTGTGAGAGGATATACCCTTGTCAAAGTTAATGTTGTCACACAAATTGATAGTTTCTAAATTAGGAACACTGAGCGACTTTGTAATCCTAAAGAATCATGAGTATTGACATTGCAGTGAGGAATTATTTCTGTTTTGCTTGCTCTGCAGGCATATATAAATATAACTTCCGAATTTCGTGTGTATGACATCTGGGGTTAGGTTAGGTTAGGTTAGGTTAGGTTAGGTTGGGTTTGGTTGGGTTGGGTTGGGTTGGGTTGCGTTGGGTTGGGTTGGGTTGGGTCGGGTCGGGTCGGGTCGGGTCGGGTCGGGTCGGGTCGGGTCGGGTCGGGTCGGGTCGGGTCCGGTCGGGTCAGGTCAGGTCAGGTCAGGTCAGGTCAGGTCAGGTCAGGTCAGGTCAGGTCAGGTCAGGTCAGGTCAGGTCAGGTCAGGTCAGGTCAGGTCAGATCAGGTCAGGTCAGGTCAGGTCAGGTCAGGTCAGGTCAGGTTAGGTCAGGTCAGGTCACGTCAGGTCAGGTCAGGTCAGGTCAGGTCAGGTCAGGTCAGGTCAGGTCAGGTTAGGTTAGGTTAGGTTAGGTTAGGTTAGGTTAGGTGAGGTTAGGTGAGGTTAGGTGAGGTAAGGTGAGGTTAGGTGAGGTTAGGTTAGGTTAGGTTAGGTTAGGTTAGGTTAGGTTAGTTTAGGTTAGGTTAGGTTAGGTTAGGTTAGGTTAGGTTAGGTTAGGTTAGGTTAGGTTAGGTTAGGTTAGGTTAGGTTAGGTTAGGTTAGGTTAGGTTAGGTTAGGTTGGGTTGGGTTAGGTTAGGTTGGGTTAGGTTGGGTTGGGTTGGGTTGGGTTGGGTTGGGTTGGGTTGGGTTGGGTTGTGTTGGGTTGGGTTGGGTTGGGTTGGGTTGGGTTGGGTTGGGTTGGGTTGGGTTGGGTTGGGTTGGGTTGGGTTGGGTTGTGTTGGGTTAGGTTGGGTTGGGTTATTTTAGGTTGGGTTAGGTTATGTTAGGTTAGGTTAGGTTAGGTTAGGTTAGGTTAGGTTAGGTCATCAGATTGTGTACAATCTGTACTGCTGCAGATGTGTCGCTCCGACCACTTCTAAAGCCGTGTTGGAAATCTCCTATTAAGTTATTCGTATAATAGTGCTCGATTAAGTTTTGTAGATTTATATTTTCAATTAATTTACCAAACACCTTGGTTAAGGCAACTGGTCTGTAGTTCTGTGGCTATTTTCGTTCCTCTTTTTGATATAAAGCTTTAACTATAGCAAGTTTCAGTTTCATCGGAAAAACACCTCCTTCAAGTACACAATTAATTAGATGGACTAATGGTATGGCTAATTCACCCTTGCATTTTTTTAGTAGAAAAGGAGAGAATTCATCCCATCCAGCCTAACTTTTACTTTTTAGGCTGTCAATTAGCTATGTTACGTCCTTGATGCTTACTGTAGCTAGCTTACAAGAGTCCCGTTTCTTTTCCTTATTATATCTATACTCCCTCTCTTGTTTTACGCAAGTATCATCTTCAATAGCATCTATAAAGTAATCATTAAATGTATTACTAACTATGTAAGGATCAGAAAAATTATCATTAGGTATGTTTAAATCTATATTATTAATTTTAGTTTTTTAATCAGTGTTCCTCATATCATTAACTACTGCCCAGCACATCTTTGAGACACAGTCAGAATTTCTGACCTGTTTACTAATATGTTCTACTTTCCTCCTCCTTACTTCCTTGCGATACTCATATTTATATTTTTTGTAATCCTCTTTATACGAATAGAGACTGGTTTTCTGTATAGCTTATATACATACTCAATTCCTTCTTTGAGTCTTTTCGTTTTATCATCTAGCTTTACACATTTGACTACTGGAGGCTTATTTTTATTTACATCGATCTTCTTTGTCGGGATAGTAATATCAATATGTCTAGTTAAAATTTTTACAAATACTTCCCAACTGCTGTCAACCCCCTTTCCCTATTAACTGAATCTCAAGATTCTTGACCCAAAGTTTTCTTTGGCAAGATGCTGTTGTACTCAGAAAATAATCATCTTTTCTGATATTTTTTGTTTTGTTTGAGTTTATTAAGACAACCAATCACTAATAACTGTCCTAGATGATCAGATATGTGCCTGTTTACAGTTTGTGCAGCCACAACATTTTCATAATTGGTCATTACATGATCTGTGGAACTGTTGCTTGACTCAGCTATTCTAGAGGGCACATGACCCAGTAGATCTTTAATATCATAGGATCATATGCAGTGATGTAAACCTTTGCATTCCTGGCTGTTGCTTAGTGTGTTTACATTAAAGTCTCCTAACATTATAATCTTTACTGTATTGCCACCCTTGCTCAGCTTCCCCAACACACTATCCAGTGCTTGCAGGAAAACCACGAGATTACCAGAAGGGGCTCGATATATACCTACCACAATAATTGGGACGGATACAATTGTTAACTTAATTATCAATGCTTCAAAATCTTTCTCAAAACAATAATCATTAACCCATGGTACATTTTCTACAGAACTTATTAGGTTACATTTCCGTATGTAAGTAGCAACACACCCTCCTTTATGTTCTATTCTAAAGAAAAACGATGTAAGGTTATACTCCTGTAACTTATAATATCGAATATTATGGTTAGCCTTTTGATGCTCGGTAACCACGATTATATGTGGAGCTAGATCTGTAACTGAGGCCTCAAAAACATCAATTTTGTTAGCCGAGCACTCGACATTTAATGTAAAAATGATACAGTAGTACAATTGTGAGAGGATATATCCTTGTCAAAGTTAATGTTGTCACACAAATTGATAGTTTCTAAATTAGGAACACTGAGCGACTTTGTAATCCTAAAGAATCATGAGTATTGACATTGCAGTGAGGAATTATTTCTGTTTTGCTTGCTCTGCAGGCATATATAAATATAACTTCCGACTTTCTTGTGTATGACATCTGAGGTTAGGTTAGGTTAGGTTAGGTTAGGTTAGGTTAGGTTAGGTTAGGTTAGGTTAGGTTAGGTTAGGTTAGGTTAGGTTAGGTTAGGTTAGGTTAGGTTAGGTTAGGTTAGGTTAGGTTAGGTTAGGTTAGGTTAGGTTAGGTTAGGTTAGGTTAGGTTAGGTTAGGTTAGGTTAGGTTAGGTTAGGTTAGGTTAGGTTAGGTTAGGTTAGGTTAGGTTAGGTTAGGTTAGGTTAGGTTAGGTTAGGTTAGGTTAGGTTAGGTTAGGTTAGGTTAGGTTAGGTTAGGTTAGGTTAGGTTAGGTTAGGTTAGGTTAGGTTAGGTTAGGTTAGGTTAGGTTAGGTTAGGTTAGGTTAGGTTAGGTTAGGTTAGGTTAGGTTAGGTTAGGTTAGGTTAGGTTAGGTTAGGTTAGGTTAGGTTAGGTTAGGTTAGGTTAGGTTAGGTTAGGTTAGGTTAGGTTAGGTTAGGTTAGGTTAGGTTAGGTTAGGTTAGGTCAGGTCAGGTCAGGTCAGGTCAGGTCAGGTCAGGTCAGGTCAGGTCAGGTCAGGTCAGGTCAGGTCAGGTCAGGTCAGGTCAGGTTAGGTTAGGTTAGGTTAGGTTAGGTTAGGTTAGGTTAGGTTAGGTTAGGTTAGGTTAGGTTAGGTTAGGTTAGGTTAGGTTAGGTTAGGTTAGGTTAGGTTAGGATAGGTTAGGTTAGGTTAGGTTAGGTTAGGTTAGGTTAGGTTAGGTTAGGTTAGGTTAGGTTAGGTTAGGTTAGGTTAGGTTAGGTCAGGTTAGGTCAGGTTAGGTCAGGTTATGTTAGGTTAGGTTAGGTTAGGTCAGGTTAGGTTAGGTCAGGTCAGGTCAGGTCAGGTCAGGTCAGGTCAGGTCAGGTCAGGTCAGGTCAGGTCAGGTCAGGTCAGGTCAGGTCAGGTCAGGTCAGGTCAGGTCAGGTCAGGTCAGGTCAGGTCAGGTCAGGTCAGGTCAGGTTAGGTTAGGTTAGGTTAGGTTAGGTTAGGTTAGGTTGGGTTAGGTTGGGTTGGGTTGGGTTGGGTTGGGTTGGGTTGGGTTGGGTTGGGTTGGGTTGGGTTGGGTTGGGTTGGGTTGGGTTGGGTTGGGTTGGGTTGGGTTGGGTTGGTTTGGGTTGGGTTGGGTTGGGTTGGGTTGGGTTGGGTTGGGTTGGGTTGGGTTGGGTTGGGTTGGGTTGGGTTGGGTTGGGTTGGGTTGGGTTGGGTTGGGTTGGGTTGGGATGGGTTGGGTTGGGTTGGGTTGGGTTAGGTTAGGTTAGGTTAGGTTAGGTTAGGTTAGGTTAGGTTAGGTTAGGTTAGGTTAGGTTAGGTTAGGTTAGGTTAGGTTAGGTTAGGTTAGGTTAGGTTAGGTTAGGTTAGGTTAGGTTAGGTTAGGTTAGGTTAGGTTAGGTTAGGTTAGGTTAGGTTAGGTTAGGTTAGGTTAGGTTAGGTTAGGTTAGGTTAGGTTAGGTTAGGTTAGGTTAGGTTAGGTTAGGTTAGGTTAGGTTAGGTTAGGTTAGGTTAGGTTAGGTTAGGTTAGGTTAGGTTGGGTTACGTAGGTTGGGTTGGGTTGGGTTGGGTTGGGTTGGGTTGGGTTGGGTTGGGTTGGGTTGGGTTGGGTTGGGTTGGGTTGGGTTGTGTTGGGTTGGGTTGGGTTAGGTTAGGTTGGGTTAGGTTAGGTTGGGTTAGGTTAGGTTCGGTTAGGTTAGGTTATGTTAGGTTAGGTTAGGTTAGGTTAGGTTAGGTCATCAGATTGTGTACAATCTGTACTGCTGCAGATGTGTCGCTCCGACCACTTCTAAAGCCGTGTTGGAAATCTCCTATTAAGTTATTCGTATAATAGTGCTTGATTAAGTTTTGTAGATTTATATTTTCAATTAATTTACCAAACACCTTGGTTAAGACAACTTGTCTGTAGTTCTGTGGCTATTTTCTTTCCTCTTTTTGATATAAAGCTTTAACTATAGCAAGTTTCAGTTTCATCGGAAAAACACCTCCTTCAAGTACACAATTAATTAGATGGACTAATGGTATGGCTAATTCACCCTTGCATTTTTTAGTAGAAAAGGAGAGAATTCATCCCATCCAGCCTAACTTTTACTTTTTAGGCTGTCAATTAGCTATGTTACGTCCTTGATGCTTACTGTAGCTAGCTTACAAGAGTCCCGTTTCTTTTCCTTATTATATCTATACTCCCTCTCTTGTTTTACGCAAGTATCATTTTAATAGCATCTATAAAGTAATCATTAAATGTATTACTAACTATGTAAGGATCAGAAAAATTATCATTAGGTATGTTTAAATCTATATTATTAATTTTAGTTTTTTAATCAGTGTTCCTCATATCATTATCTACTGCCCAGCACATCTTTGAGACACAGTCAGAATTTCTGACCTGTTTACTAATATGTTCCACTTTCCTCCTCCTTACTTCCTTGCGATACTCATATTTATATTTTTTGTAATCCTCTTTATACGAATAGAGACTGGTTTTCTGTATAGCTTATATACATACTCAATTCCTTCTTTGAGTCTTTTCGTTTTATCATCTAGCTTTACACATTTGACTACTGGAGGCTTATTTTTATTTACATCGATCTTCTTTGTCGGGATAGTAATATCAATATGTCTAGTTAAAATTTTTACAAATACTTCCCAATTGCTGTCAACCCCCTTTCCCTATTAACTGATTCTCAAGATTCTTGACCCAAAGTTTTCTTTGGCAAGATGCTGTTGTACTCAGAAAATAATCATCTTTTCTGATATTTTTTGTTTTGTTTGAGTTTATTAAGACAACCAATCACTAATAACTGTCCTAGATGATCAGATATGTGCCTGTTTACAGTTTGTGCAGCCACAACATTTTCATAATTGGTCATTACATGATCTGTGGAACTGTTGCTTGACTCAGCTATTCTAGAGGGCACATGACCCAGTAGATCTTTAATATCATAGGATCGTATGCAGTGATGTAAACCTTTGCATTCCTGGCTGTTGCTTAGTGTGTTTACATTAAAGTCTCCTAACATTATAATCTTTACTGTATTGCCACCCTTGCTCAGCTTCCCCAACACACTATCCAGTGCTTCCAGGAAAACCACGAGATTACCAGAAGGGGCTCGATATATACCTACCACAATAATTGGGACGGATACAATTGTTAACTTAATTATCAATGCTTCAAAATCTTTCTCAAAACAATAATCATTAACCCATGGTACATTTTCTACAGAACTTATTAGGTTACATTTCCGTATGTAAGTAGCAACACAACCTCCTTTATGTTCTATTCTACAGAAAAACGATGTAAGATTATACTCCTGTAACTTATAATATCGAATATTATGGTTAGCCTTTTGATGCTCGGTAACCACGATTATATGTGGAGCTAGATCTGTAACTGAGGCCTCAAAAACATCAATTTTGTTAGCCGAGCACTCGACATTTAATGTAAAAATGATACAGTAGTACAATTGTGAGAGGATATACCCTTGTCAAAGTTAATGTTGTCACACAAATTGATAGTTTCTAAATTAGGAACACTGAGCGACTTTGTAATCCTAAAGAATCATGAGTATTGACATTGCAGTGAGGAATTATTTCTGTTTTGCTTGCTCTGCAGGCATATATAAATATAACTTCCGACTTTCATGTGTATGACATCTGGGGTTAGGTTAGGTTAGGTTAGGTTAGGTTAGGTTGGGTTTGGTTGGGTTGGGTTGGGTTGGGTTGGGTTGGGTTGGGTCGGGTCTGGTCGGGTCGGGTCGGGTCGGGTCGGGTCGGGTCGGGTCGGGTCGGGTCGGGTCGGGTCCGGTCGGGTCGGGTCGGGTCAGGTCAGGTCAGGTCAGGTCAGGTCAGGTCAGGTCAGGTCAGGTCAGGTCAGGTCAGGTCAGGTCAGGTCAGGTCAGGTCAGGTCAGGTCAGGTCAGGTCAGGTCAGGTCAGGTCAGGTCAGGTCAGGTCAGGTCAGGTCAGGTCAGGTCAGGTCAGGTCAGGTCAGAACAGGTCAGGTCACGTCAGGTCAGGTCAGGTCAGGTCAGGTCAGGTCAGGTCAGGTCAGGACAGGTCAGGTTAGGTTAGGTTAGGTTAGGTTAGGTTAGGTTAGGTGAGGTTAGGTGAGGTTAGGTGAGGTAAGGTGAGGTTAGGTGAGGTTAGGTTAGGTTAGGTTAGGTTAGGTTAGGTTAGGTTAGTTTAGGTTAGGTTAGGTTAGGTTAGGTTAGGTTAGGTTAGGTTAGGTTAGGTTAGGTTAGGTTAGGTTAGGTTAGGTTAGGTTAGGTTAGGTTAGGTTAGGTTAGGTTGGGATAGGTTGTGTTGGGTTGGGTCGGGTTGGGTTGGGTTGGGTTGGGTTGGGTTGGGTTGGGTTGGGTTGGGTTGGGTTGGGTTGGGTTGGGTTGGGTTGGGTTGGGTTGGGTTGGGTTGGGTTGGGTTGGGTTGTGTTGGGTTAGGTTGGGTTGGGTTATTTTAGGTTGGGTTAGGTTAGGTTAGGTTAGGTTAGGTTAGGTTAGGTTAGGTTAGGTTAGGTCATCAGATTGTGTACAATCTGTACTGCTGCAGATGTGTCGCTCCGACCACTTCTAAAGCCGTGTTGGAAATCTCCTATTAAGTTATTCGTATAATAGTGCTCGATTAAGTTTTGTAGATTTATATTTTCAATTAATTTACCAAACACCTTGGTTAAGGCAACTGGTTTGTAGTTCTGTGGCTATTTTCGTTCCTCTTTTTGATATAAAGCTTTAACTATAGCAAGTTTCAGTTTCATCGGAAAAACACCTCCTTCAAGTACACAATTAATTAGATGGACTAATGGTATGGCTAATTCACCCTTGCATTTTTTTAGTAGAAAAGGAGAGAATTCATCCCATCCAGCCTAACTTTTACTTTTTAGGCTGTCAATTAGCTATGTTACGTCCTTGATGCTTACTGTAGCTAGCTTACAAGAGTCCCGTTTCTTTTCCTTATTATATCTATACTCCCTCTCTTGTTTTACGCAAGTATCATCTTCAATAGCATCTATAAAGTAATCATTAAATGTATTACTAACTATGTAAGGATCAGAAAAATTATCATTAGGTATGTTTAAATCTATATTATTAATTTTAGTTTTTTAATCAGTGTTCCTCATATCATTAACTACTGCCCAGCACATCTTTGAGACACAGTCAGAATTTCTGACCTGTTTACTAATATGTTCTACTTTCCTCCTCCTTACTTCCTTGCGATACTCATATTTATATTTTTTGTAATCCTCTTTATACGAATAGAGACTGGTTTTCTGTATAGCTTATATACATACTCAATTCCTTCTTTGAGTCTTTTCGTTTTATCATCTAGCTTTACACATTTGACTACTGGAGGCTTATTTTTATTTACATCGATCTTCTTTGTCGGGATAGTAATATCAATATGTCTAGTTAAAATTTTTACAAATACTTCCCAACTGCTGTCAACCCCCTTTCCCTATTAACTGAATCTCAAGATTCTTGACCCAAAGTTTTCTTTGGCAAGATGCTGTTGTACTCAGAAAATAATCATCTTTTCTGATATTTTTTGTTTTGTTTGAGTTTATTAAGACAACCAATCACTAATAACTGTCCTAGATGATCAGATATGTGCCTGTTTACAGTTTGTGCAGCCACAACATTTTCATAATTGGTCATTACATGATCTGTGGAACTGTTGCTTGACTCAGCTATTCTAGAGGGCACATGACCCAGTAGATCTTTAATATCATAGGATCGTATGCAGTGATGTAAACCTTTGCATTCCTGGCTGTTGCTTAGTGTGTTTACATTAAAGTCTCCTAACATTATAATCTTTACTGTATTGCCACCCTTGCTCAGCTTCCCCAACACACTATCCAGTGCTTGCAGGAAAACCACGAGATTACCAGAAGGGGCTCGATATATACCTACCACAATAATTGGGACGGATACAATTGTTAACTTAATTATCAATGCTTCAAAGTCATTCTCAAAACAATAATCATTAACCCATGGTACATTTTCTACAGAACTTATTAGGTTACATTTCCGTATGTAAGTAGCAACACACCCTCCTTTATGTTCTATTCTAAAGAAAAACGATGTAAGGTTATACTCCTGTAACTTATAATATCGAATATTATGGTTAGCCTTTTGATGCTCGGTAACCACGATTATATGTGGAGCTAGATCTGTAACTGAGGCCTCAAAAACATCAATTTTGTTAGCCGAGCACTCGACATTTAATGTAAAAATGATACAGTAGTACAATTGTGAGAGGATATATCCTTGTCAAAGTTAATGTTGTCACACAAATTGATAGTTTCTAAATTAATTAGGAACACTGAGCG
>NC_064930.1:16447962-16455462 GCF_023897955.1 Schistocerca gregaria | reverse complement strand
TGTTTACTAATATGTTCTACTTTCCTCCTCCTTACTTCCTTGCGATACTCATATTTATATTTTTTGTAATCCTCTTTATATGAATAGAGACTGGTTTTCTGTATAGCTTATATACATACTCAATTCCTTCTTTGAGTCTTTTCGTTTTATCATCTAGCTTTACACATTTGACTACTGGAGGCTTATTTTTATTTACATCGATCTTCTTTGTCGGGATAGTAATATCAATATGTCTAGTTAAAATTTTTACAAATACTTCCCAACTGCTGTCAACCCCCTTTCCCTATTAACTGAATCTCAAGATTCTTGACCCAAAGTTTTCTTTGGCAAGATGCTGTTGTACTCAGAAAATAATCATCTTTTCTGATATTTTTTGTTTTGTTTGAGTTTATTAAGACAACCAATCACTAATAACTGTCCTAGATGATCAGATATGTGCCTGTTTACAGTTTGTGCAGCCACAACATTTTCATAATTGGTCATTACATGATCTGTGGAACTGTTGTTTGACTCAGCTATTCTAGAGGGCACATGACCCAGTAGATCTTTAATATCATAGGATCGTATGCAGTGATGTAAGCCTTTGCATTCCTGGCTGTTGCTTAGTGTGTTTACATTAAAGTCTCCTAACATTATAATCTTTACTGTATTGCCACCCTTGCTCAGCTTCCCCAACACACTATCCAGTGCTTGCAGGAAAACCACGAGATTACCAGAAGGGGCTCGATATATACCTACCACAATAATTGGGACGGATACAATTGTTAACTTAATTATCAATGCTTCAAAATCTTTCTCAAAACAATAATCATTAACCCATGGTACATTTTCTACAGAACTTATTAGGTTACATTTCCGTATGTAAGTAGCAACACACCCTCCTTTATGTTCTATTCTAAAGAAAAACGATGTAAGGTTATACTCCTGTAACTTATAATATCGAATATTATGGTTAGCCTTTTGATGCTCGGTAACCACGATTATATGTGGAGCTAGATCTGTAACTGAGGCCTCAAAAACATCAATTTTGTTAGCCGAGCACTCGACATTTAATGTAAAAATGATACAGTAGTACAATTGTGAGAGGATATATCCTTGTCAAAGTTAATGTTGTCACACAAATTGATAGTTTCTAAATTAGGAACACTGAGCGACTTTGTAATCCTAAAGAATCATGAGTATTGACATTGCAGTGAGGAATTATTTCTGTTTTGCTTGCTCTGCAGGCATATATAAATATAACTTCCGACTTTCTTGTGTATGACATCTGAGGTTAGGTTAGGTTAGGTTAGGTTAGGTTAGGTTAGGTTAGGTTAGGTTAGGTTAGGTTAGGTTAGGTTAGGTTAGGTTAGGTTACGTTAGGTTACGTTAGGTTACGTTAGGTTAGGTTAGGTTACGTTAGGTTAGGTTAGGTTAGGTTAGGTTAGGTTAGGTTAGGTTAGGTTAGGTTAGGTTAGGTTAGGTTAGGTTAGGTTAGGTTAGGTTAGGTTAGGTTAGGTTAGGTCAGGTTAGGTCAGGTTAGGTCAGGTTAGGTCAGGTTAGGTCAGGTTAGGTCAGGTTAGGTCAGGTTAGGTCAGGTTAGGTCAGGTTAGGTCAGGTTAGGTTGGATTGGGTTGGGTTGGGTTGGGTTGGGTTGGGTTGGGTTGGGTTGGGTTGGGTTGGGTTGGGTTGGGTTGGGTTGGGTTGGGTTGGGTTAGGTTAGGTTGGGTTAGGTTAGGTTAGGTTAGGTTAGGTTAGGTTAGGTTAGGTTAGGTTAGGTTAGGTTAGGTTAGGTTAGGTTAGGTTAGGTTAGGTTAGGTTAGGTTAGGTTAGGTTAGGTTAGGTTCGGTTAGGTTAGGTTAGGTTAGGTTAGGTTAGGTTAGGTTAGGTTAGGTTAGGTTGGGTTAGGTTGGGTTAGGTTGGGTTAGGTTGGGTTAGGTTGGGTTAGGTTGGGTTAGGTTGGGTTAGGTTGGGTTAGGTTGGGTTAGGTTGGGTTAGGTTGGGTTAGGTTGGGTTAGGTTGGGTTAGGTTGGGTTAGGTTGGGTTAGGTTGGGTTAGGTTGGGTTAGGTTAGGTTAGGTTAGGTTAGGTTAGGTTAGGTTAGGTTAGGTTAGGTTAGGTTAGGTTAGGTTAGGTTAGGTTAGGTTAGGTTAGGTTAGGTTAGGTTAGGTTATTTTAGGTTAGGTTAGGTTAGGTTAGGTTAGGTTAGGTTAGGTTAGGTTAGGTTAGGTTAGGTTAGGTTAGGTTAGGTTAGGTTAGGTTAGGTTAGGTTAGGTTAGGTTAGGTTAGGTTAGGTTAGGTTACGTAGGTTGGGTTGGGTTGGGTTGGGTTGGGTTGGGTTGGGTTGGGTTGGGTTGGGTTGGGTTGGGTTGGGTTGGGTTGGGTTGGGTTGGGTTGGGTTAGGTTAGGTTGGGTTAGGTTAGGTTGGGTTAGGTTAGGTTGGGTTAGGTTAGGTTAGGTTACGTTAGGTTAGGTTAGGTTAGGTTAGGTCATCAGATTGTGTACAATCTGTACTGCTGCAGATGTGTCGCTCCGACCACTTCTAAAGCCGTGTTGGAAATCTCCTATTAAGTTATTCGTATAATAGTGCTTGATTAAGTTTTGTAGATTTATATTTTCAATTAATTTACCAAACACCTTGGTTAAGGCAACTGGTCTGTAGTTCTGTGGCTATTTTCTTTCCTCTTTTTGATATAAAGCTTTAACTATAGCAAGTTTCAGTTTCATCGGAAAAACACCTCCTTCAAGTACACAATTAATTAGATGGACTAATGGTATGGCTAATTCACCCTTGCATTTTTTTAGTAGAAAAGGAGAGAATTCATCCCATCCAGCCTAACTTTTACTTTTTAGGCTGTCAATTAGCTATGTTACGTCCTTGATGCTTACTGTAGCTAGCTTACAAGAGTCCCGTTTCTTTTCCTTATTATATCTATACTCCCTCTCTTGTTTTACGCAAGTATCATTTTAATAGCATCTATAAAGTAATCATTAAATGTATTACTAACTATGTAAGGGTCAGAAAAATTATCATTAGGTATGTTTAAATCTATATTATTAATTTTAGTTTTTTAATCAGTGTTCCTCATATCATTAACTACTGCCCAGCACATCTTTGAGACACAGTCAGAATTTCTGACCTGTTTACTAATATGTTCTACTTTCCTCCTCCTTACTTCCTTGCGATACTCATATTTATATTTTTTGTAATCCTCTTTATACGAATAGAGACTGGTTTTCTGTATAGCTTATATACATGCTCAATTCCTTCTTTGAGTCTTTTCGTTTTATCATCTAGCTTTACACATTTGACTACTGGAGGCTTATTTTTATTTACATCGATCTTCATTGTCGGGATAGTAATATCAATATGTCTAGTTAAAATTTTTACAAATACTTCCCAACTGCTGTCAACCCCCTTTCCCTATTAACTGATTCTCAAGATTCTTGACCCAAAGTTTTCTTTGGCAAGATGCTGTTGTACTCAGAAAATAATCATCTTTTCTGATATTTTTTGTTTTGTTTGAGTTTATTAAGACAACCAATCACTAATAACTGTCCTAGATGATCAGATATGTGCCTGTTTACAGTTTGTGCAGACACAACATTTTCATAATTGGTCATTACATGATCTGTGGAACTGTTGCTTGACTCAGCTATTCTAGAATGCACATGATCCAGTAGATCTTTAATATCATAGGATCGTATGCAGTCTTGTAAACCTTTGCATTCCTGGCTGTTGCTTAGTGTGTTTACATTAAAGTCTCCTAACATTATAATCTTTACTGTATTGCCACCCTTGCACAGCTTCCCCAATACACTATCCAGTGCTTCCAGGAAAACCACGAGATTACCAGAAGGGGCTCGATATATACCTACCACAATAATTGGGACGGATACAATTGTTAACTTAATTATCAATGCTTCAAAATCTTTCTCAAAACAATAATCATTAACCCATGGTACATTTTCTACAGAACTTATTAGGTTACATTTCCGTATGTAAGTAGCAACACACCCTCCTTTATGTTCTATTCTACAGAAAAACGATGTAAGATTATACTCCTGTAACTTATAATATCGACTAATATGGTTAGCCTTTTCATGCTCGGTAAATACGATTATATGTGGAGCTAGATCTGTAACTGAGGCCTCAAAAACATCAATTTTGTTAGCCGAGCACTCAACATTTAATGTAAAAATGATACAGTAGTACAATTGTGAGAGGATATATCCTTATCAAAGTTAATGTTGTCACACAAATTGATAGTTTCTAAATTAGGAACACTGAGCGACTTTGTAATCCTAAAGAATCAACAGTATTGACATTGCAGTGAGGAATTATTTCTGTTTTGCTTGCTCTGCAGGCATATATAAATATCACTTCCGACTTTCGTGTGTATGACATCTGAGGTTAGGTAGGGTCGGGTCGGGTCGGGTCGGGTCGGGTCGGGTCGGGTCGGGTCAGGTCGGGTCGGGTCGGGTCGGGTCGGGTCGGGTCGGGTCGGGTCGGGTCGGGTCGGGTCGGGTCGGGTCGGGTCGCGTCGGGTCGGGTCGGGTCGGGTCGCGTCGGGTCGGGTCGGGTCGGGTCGGGTCGGGTCGGGTCGGGTCGGGTCGGGTCGGGTCGAGTCTGGTCGGGTCGGGTCGGGTCTGGTCGGGTCGGGTCGGGTCGGGTCGGGTCGGGTCGGGTCGGGTCGGGTCGGGTCGGGTCGGGTCGGGTCGGGTCGGGACGGGTCGGGTCGGGTCGGGTCGGGTCGGGTCGGGTCGGGTCGGGTCGGGTCGGGTCGGGTCGGGTCGGGTCGCGTCGGGTCAGGTCGGGTCGGGTCGGGTCGGGTCGGGTCGGGTCGGGCCAGGTCAGGTCAGGTCAGGTCAGGACAGGACAGGTCAGGTTAGATTAGGTTAGGTTAGGTTAGGTTAGGTTAGGTTAGGTTAGGTTAGGTCAGGTCATCAGATTGTGTACAATCTGTACTGCTGCTGATGTGTCACTCCGACCACTTCTAAAGCCGTGTTGGAAATCTCCTATTAAGTTATTCGTATAATAGTGCTTGATTAAGTTTTGCAGATTTATATTTTCAATTAATTCACCAAACCCCTTGGTTAAGGCAACTGGTCTGTAGTTCTGTGGCTATTTTCTTTCCTCTTTTTGATATAAAGCTTCAACTATAGCAAGTTTCAGTTTCATCGGAAAGCACCTCCTTCAAGTACACAATTAATTAGATGGACTAATGGTATGGCTAACTCACCCTTGCATTTTTTTTTTTTTTAGAAAAGGAGAGAATTCATCCCATACAGCTGAACTTTTACTTTTTAGGCTGTCAATTAGCTATGTTACGTCCTTGATGCTTACTGTAGGTAGCTTACAAGAGTCCCGTTTCTTTTCCTTATTATATTTATACTCCCTCTCTTGTTTTACGCAAGTATCATTTTCAATAGCATCTATAAAGTAATCATTAAATATATTACTAACTATGTAAGGATCAGAAAAATTATCACTAGGTATGTTTAAATCTATATTATTAATTTTAGTTTTTTAATCAGTGTTCCTCATATCATTAACTACTGCCCAGCACATCTTTGAGACACAGTCAGAATTTCTGACCTGTTTACTAATATGTTCTACTTTCCTTCTCCTTACTTCCATGTGATACTCATATTTATATTTTTTGTAATCCTCTTCATATGAATAGAGACTGGTTTTCTATATAGCTTATATACATACTCAATTCCTTCTTTGAGTGTTTTCGTTTTATCATCTAGCTTTACACATTTGACTACTGGAGGCTAATATTTATTTACATCGATCTTCATTGTCGGGATAGTAATATCAATATGTCTAGTTAAAATTTTTACAAATACTTCCTAATTGCTGTCAACTCCCCTTTCCCTATTAACTGATTCTCAAGATTCTTGACCCAAAGTTTTCTTTGGCAAGATGCTGTTGTACTCAGAAAATAATCACCTTTTCTGATATTTTTTGTTTTGTTTGAGTTTATTAAGACAACCAATCACTAATAACTGTCCCAGATGATCAGATATGTGCCCGTTTACAGTTTGTGCTAACACAACATTTTCATAATTGGTCATTACATGATCTGTGGAACTGTTGCTTGACTCAGCTATTCTAGAGGGCACATGACCCAGTAGATCTTTAATATCATAGGATTGTATGCAGTCTTGTAAACTTTTGCATTCCTGGCTGTTGCTTAGTGTGTTTACATTAAAGTCACCTAATCTTTACTGTATTGCCACCCTTGCACAGCTTCCCCAATACACTATCCAGTGCTTCCAGGAAAACCACGAGATTACCTGAAGGGGCTCGATATATACCTACCACAATTATTGGGACGGATACATTTGTTAACTTAATTATCAATGCTTCAAAATCTTTCTCAAAACAATAATCATTAACCCATGGTACATTTTCTACAGAACGTATTAGGTTACATTTCCGTATGTAAGTAGCAACACACCCTCCTTTATGTTCTATTCTACAGAAAAACGATGTGAGATTACACTCCTGTAACTTATAATATCGACTAATATGGTTAGCCTTTTGATGCTCGGTAAATACGATTATATGTGGAGCTAGATCTGTAACTGAGGCCTCAAAAACATCAATTTTGTTAGCCGAGCACTCAACATTTAATGTAAAAATGATACAGTAGTACAATTGTGAGAGGATATATCCTTATCAAAGTTAATGTTGTCACACAAATTGATAGTTTCTAAATTAGGAACACTGAGCGACTTTGTAATCCTAAAGAATCAACAGTATTGACATTGCAGTGAGGAATTATTTCTGTTTTGCTTGCTCTGCAGGCATATATAAATATCACTTCCGACTTTCGTGTGTATGACATCTTAGGTCAGGTCAGGTCAGGTCAGGTCAGGTCAGGTCAGGTCAGGTCAGGTCAGGTCAGGTCAGGTCAGGTCAGGTCAGGTCAGGTCAGGTCAGGTCAGGTCAGGTCAGGTCAGGTCAGGTCAGGTCAGGTCAGGTCAGGTCAGGTCAGGTCAGGTCAGGTCAGGTCAGGTCAGGTCAGGTCAGGTCAGGTCAGGTCAGGTCAGGTGAGGTCAGGTCAGGTGAGGTCAGGTCAGGTCAGGTCAGGTCAGGTCAGGTCAGGTCAGGTCAGGTCAGGTCAGGTCAGGTCAGGTCAGGTCAGGTCAGGTCAGGTCAGGTCAGGTCAGGTCAGGTCAGGTCAGGTCAGGTCAGGTCAGGTCAGGTCAGGTCAGGACAGGTCAGGTCAGGTCAGGTCAGGTCAGGTCGGGTCAGGTCGGGTCAGGTCGGGTCAGGTCGGGTCAGGTCGGGTCAGGTCGGGTCAGGTCGGGTCAGGTCGGGTCAGGTCAGGTCAGGTCAGGTCAGGTCAGGTCAGGTCAGGTCAGGTCAGGTCAGGTCAGGTCAGGTCAGGTCAGGTCAGGTCAGGTCAGGTCAGGTCAGGTCAGGTCAGGTCAGGTCCAGGTCAGGTCAGGTCAGGTCAGGTCAGGTCAGGTCAGGTCAGGTCAGGTCAGGTCAGGTCAGGTCAGG